>NW_022652530.1:0-1835 GCF_011064425.1 Rattus rattus
AGCACCAGTGGAAGGAGAAGCCCTGGGTCCTGCTAAGACTGAACCCCCCAGTGAACTAGACTGTCGGGGGGAGGGCGGCAATGGGGGGAGGGTGGGGAGGGGAACACCCATAAGGAAGGGGGGGGGAGGGAAGGGGATGTTTGCCAAATGTACATAAGAAATACTCAAGTTAATAAAAAAAAAAATACAAAAAAAAAATGGGAGAGGGAGGGGTTAGGGAATGTTGGCCTGGAAACTGGGATAGGTAATAACAATTGAAATGTAAATAAGAAATACTCAAGTTAATAAAGATTAAAAAGAAGAAATAAGATTATTCAAAGAATCAGATTTTAATTCACTTGTGCCTAGATAATAATGTATCATTAAGACTCACACCTTTTTAATATTTGTATTTTCCTGTCCTCTATACAGTCGTCCACTGTGATAAGAACACAAGGAATGTACAACATGTACTAGATAGAAGCTATACCTCATTCTCACTGACATGTCCTCTGAGAATAAGAGCAAGGCATTCTGGGATATTTTTCTCTAAATGGACCTAAGTAACCTTCCAATAAATGGGTCTTGTAACCCAATATGTAGACATTAGCAGGTGACAGTTTATGGTTACTTCTACAGTGTTCTATACATAAAAGTAAGTAAAGATTGTTATAAGAGACCTGAGGAAGGAGAGGAATTCTAGCCATGTGCTTCAGAGTTAAAGATCTCATCAACAACGCTAGACCTACTGTCATCCTCCAACACTTCCCAACTGTTAGATGCAAAGTGATCATTTGTGTTTGTTTTAATGTATACAAAATTTTATGGATGAATGGTTAAATGGTTATACTCAAGCTCAATAAAACCATGAGAAACTAAGAGCCATAGTGACTTTTTTAATCATAGAAATATACACATATAGTAGATAATTGATAGCTTAGCCATCGTCTACCCACATAGTGTGATCTAAGTGGATGATTATTCCAAAAGCACATGCGCAGTGCCTTTTCCTCAGTGTACCATCTGTGATTCTCTAAATTGGGGTTCCTATCATCTGGTTTCATTAGCATCTGCTTCTTCTTCATTGTTCTCATGTAACAGTTGAGAGGCTTTACTCCTCAGCTGAGACAAGGTCGTGGTACTGTCAGTAGGTCTGTGTCAGTGTTTAAAAACTACAGAAGATACCTGTGCCAACCAACTGGACAGACATGGTACACATGTACAGCTTTCTTTAGTGTGTGGGGGGGGAGGGGAAGGGAGAGGGAGAGGGAGAGGGAGAAGATTTATGGATGTTTAAGTATATCTGAAAAAAAGATCTTTTTATTTGAATTTTGTTTGTGTGTTTTGTAATGTCCTGGGGTACCCACAAGAAAAGACTGCTTAGACATGGGCTTAAGCCAATAAAACGTCTTTTTGAGTTGATGAAAAAAAAAAAAAAAAGTACATACTTAGCTTGTATTTTCTTTTATCTTAATCGGGTCTGTGAATGTACCTGTGTATGTGTGAGTGTTTTATACATACATGCAACATGTATGTAAATTCTTAAATCATGAAGCTACTTTCATTAGCAAATGGATGAGGTCTTTATTTAACAGTGATGTAACTCCATCTTCTTTGGTGAAATAATCCTATCTTAACACCTTCTCTCTCACCTTGCATTTTAACAAAGAACATCTTGTCAGAACAAGGTAGACCAGCTGTGCTAGTGTGATCCCTGAGAAGTATAATTGCAAATGTTAATTAATAAAAGCAGGGTGAGAAAAATTATGATAATAAGATAATGGCTTTTCTCTAAGTGGTCCCTTGTTGATAATGTTGTTGTTGTTGATGTTGCTGTTGTTGATATTGTTGTTGTT
>NW_022652531.1:0-1505 GCF_011064425.1 Rattus rattus
ATGTGTACTTTGAAAAGATAAATCAAAATTTCGTGTGCCAAATCTAAGTAACTTGGTGAATTCGGTTAGTTCCCAATAGGCTGCAATAGTAATAAGTGGACTGTTGGGGATATAGAAAAATTTTCACGAATGGAATCAAAATTTCTAGGCGAATTCAGTGAGTTCCCAATGGGACATGCTTGTATGAGTGTGCTTTTCAACATATAGCAACATTTTAACGAACGGAATCTAAGTATCATGGTGAATTCAGTAGGTTCCCAATAGGATTCGCATGTAATAAGGGTATTATTCAAGATACAGCAACATTTTAACGAACTGAAACACTGTTTCTTTGTGAATTCAGTTAGTTCCCATTAGCAGGCTCTAGTAATATGTTTACTTTTAAAGATTTATCAAAATTTCGTGAGCCGAATCTAAGTAACTTGGTGAATTCAGTTAGTTCCCAATAGGCCGCAATAGTAATAAGTGGACTGTTCGGGATATAGAAAAATTTTCACGAAGTGGAATCAAAATTTCTAGGCGAATTCAGTGAGTTCCCAATGGGACATGCTTGTATGAGTGTGCTTTTCAGCATATAGCAACATTTTAACGAACGGAATCTGAGTATCATGGTGAATTCAGTAGGTTCCCAATAGGATTCCATGTAATAAGGGTATTATTCAAGATACAGCAATATTTTAACGACCTTAAACACTGTTTCTTTGTGAATTCAGTTAGTTCCCACTAGCTCGACCTGCTAACATGTCTACTTTTCAAGATTTATCAAATTTCGTCAGCCTCATCTAAGTAACTTGGTGAATTCAGTTAGTTCCCAATAGGCCGCAATAGTGATAACTCGAATATTCGGGATACAGCAACGTTCTCCCAACCTGAAACACTGTTTCCATGTAATTGAATTCAGTAGGTTCTAATAGGTTCGCATGTAATAGGATATTATTAAATACAGCAACATTTGTGAACTAAATACTATTTTCTTTATTAATTCATGTAAGATTCCACATTAGCAGACTCTAGCAATGTATGTACTTTGAAGATTTATCAAAATTTCGTGGGCCGAATCTAAGTAACTTGGTGAATTCAGTTAGTTCCCAATAGGCCGCAATAGTAATAAGTGGACTGTTCGGGATATAGAAAAATTTTCACGACATGAATCAAATTTTCTTTGCGAATTCTGTGAGTTCCCAATGGGACATGCTTGTATGAGAGTGCTTTTCAGGATATCTCAACATTTTCACGAACGGAATCTAAGTATCATGGTGAATTCAGTAGGTTCCCAATAGGATTCGCATGTAATAAGGGTACTATTCAAGATACAGCAACATTTTAACGACCTGAAACACTGTTTCTTTGTGAATTCAGTTAGTTCCCACTAGCAGGACCTGGTAATATGTGTACTTTGAAAGATTTATCAAAATTTCGTCAGCCGAATCTAAGTAACTTGGTGAATTCGGTTAGTTCCCAATAGGCCGCAATAGTAATAAGGGTACTGCTGGGGATATGGAAAA
>NW_022652532.1:0-1844 GCF_011064425.1 Rattus rattus
TCTGTATGCTTGGGATTTTTATTCCAGGTCACCTCATCAATATTACATCTAGGAATGGCCAGGTCTCCTATGTAAAATTGTGTAGTAATAGCATAAGACCCAGACACCCCCTCCTTACACCATAAATCAATTTAGATATTTTACAATATTCAATACAATGTTGCTTCTAAGACATCTTGAATTATTAGGAAATTGTAACTGAAAAGACCTCTGGAGAGGACCTTTCCCTCAGGAGGAGAACCCCAAGCCTCCAATGACCGAGCCGAGGCCACTCGGATGGAATCAGCAAGAGGGTTTATTGGAAAACACAGGTACCTGCGGGCACACAGTCTCTTCGGAGGACTTGCGTGCCCAGCAGCTCCAGCATGGGGCTTTTATAGAGTTTGGGGAAGTAGAAGCGGGCGTACAGAAGCAGATGCATAGTTACAGGGATTGGTGGATTTAAACGAGGCATATAGACATGTTCACATATGATTGGTTATTTCACAAGATGAGGTAATAAGGTATTGCTACACATTGGTGGAGTTTGAATCATATTGAGAATGAGTTACTGTGGCAAAAGAGTACGTCTTGGAACTTGGTAAAGGGATGTCCTGAATGTCGTGTGTGGGGCTAGGGACTATCCCTTCCTGCCAGATCCGGGCATCTCTAGTCTGTTTGGTATTCCTTTTCCTTATGGTCTGTTAGTTTTAATGGTGACTCGGCCCTAGGTATCTGGGCGTGCCTAGGCTCATTCAAGCCTGTTGCAGCTCTGAGTTAAGACTCATGGGGTGGGTCTTTCAGTAACAAGCAGATAGATCTCTGCGTGTTTAGTACAGAAATAACATCTTTTAAATAGTCCCTTCTTCCTTCTCCTCTCTCCTTTCATTTGTCCTCATTTATATCCTCCTACATCTACTTTTCCTTTCCATTTCTTTATTCCCCATGAGGACAGTGATGTATTAAGATAGAAACTCACATGTAGTTCGGGGTAGTCTTGAATTGAAAATCCTCTTACCTCTACCTCTTGAAGGCTGAGTTATAGGTGTGTATGTTGTGCCTAAGTTTTTCGAGCAGAAATCCATGGATGTGGAACCCTGAGCTACAAATTAACTGTCTAATCTTTGGGAAATTGCTAAGGAGATGACAATATTGAGGAGTATACTCAGAGAGTACAGCCATGCTCCACTTCTGTTAGCTCCTGGAAGCACATTCCTGTAGGGATATAGAATAAGCCTAGGCATTGGTTCTAACACAGTCTATTTCATTTGAGACAATTAGAAACTCCAAAATGACAAAGAGGGACTAGATCTTAAAGCACCATAAAGGCCCTCTCAAGCCAGACAAGGACAATTAGAGATGCTCTGAATAGATTCAATGTTCTTTTGGCCATAGAGAGGGAAAAGTTGTAAGAGGGTTTCCAAGGCTCCTCTGGCTTCTCACAGTGTTTTACTTTTATTTAAACACTAAGTATTTATTTAAACGCAGAACCATATTGGGCGTGGTAGAGATGAGTATCGTTAAGATTCACATGGCAGTCTTTCTAGACCATCCTCCATGTCCACCTCCTTGCCATTCAACAGAGCATCAGAACATGGGATCTGCTGCTGACACTTTGAAGCAGTTCCAGAGAGATCCCTGTTATGTGACTATTAGTTTTCAAAATGTTTAATTCCAAGCTATTCAGAATTTGAAAGGTTCATAGGAAGAATACACAAGTGCCTATGGCTCTGTTAGTGATGGGTAGGGAAAGAAAAGTCCTACGGGTTTTCCTTAAAGCTTTCCCTCCTGTGTTCTTTTACATCATGCGAAGCATGAACTGTGATTGGTCTCTCAAGTCTTGCACCACTTCTCTTTGGTAATGT
>NW_022652533.1:0-1785 GCF_011064425.1 Rattus rattus
CCTCCCCTATATAAACCCCCGAGTTTGGAGGCTCGGGGTCGATTCCTCTGTCTCCTGTGTGAGATACGAGTCGACCCGGGATCCCTGAGTCGACCCGGGATCTCGTTAATAAAAGCTACCTCTTGCAGTTACATCAAGACGGCTACTCGTGATTCCTGGGGGCACCCCATCCCGCGATCGGAGCGAGAGACACGTCCCCTGTTTTGGGGTTCGCTCTTTCACCACCACTTGTGACACAGCCACGGAGTTCAAAAGAGCACTGGCCACGAGAGCTGAGCAAAGGAGAAACTTTTCCCTTTTTTAATGGTTTACTATTTTTTTATGTGCATCGGTGCTTTGCCTGCATGTCTGTCTGTCTGTCTGTCTGTCTGTGAGAGAGAGAGAGAGCAACAGATTCTCTGGAGCTGGAGTTACAAACAGTGTGAGTAACCCTGGTCAGCCATGTGGGAGCTGGGACTTGAACCCAGGTCCTTGGGAAGAGCAGCCACCCCTCCGTGTTGGCCTAACTCAGTTGAGAAAGTCTGGGGTAGAGCAGGTGTGTCCACCGCACAAGTGCCCGCCTTAGTTTGTCTGTCTGTGGGCACCCCGTGGGATGTGTCAGGAAATACAGAACCTCCAGGCACACACGCAGGTGCCACTAGCCTGCAGTCCTAGAACTTAGGTCATGATGAAGGGTCACAGGGGGTGTTCTTAGAAAGCATAGCCTTTGTTCTGGGACTCTGTCTGAGCACTGAGTCACCCTGACTTATGGTGGCACACACAGGTTGTCTTAGGGTGACCGGTTTGTACAACTAGCATCCTGCCAATCATCTTGCATGAGGACAGTTCCAGGACAGGCATTTATGTCACCCCAGAGCCACACGTGGGGGAAACTGAGGCAACGTGAAGTCAAATCCTTTGCCCAAAGTCTTCCAGGCAGAAGACTCCATGCCTTGCTCCACAATAGGCCAGAGTCTCTTATTTTAGTGTTTCCAAGTTGGCCTTGGTCCTATAACAAGAGTTGGAGTGACAGCATCTCACCTGTGACCCAGATGTGAATAACAGGTCGGAGTGACATCATCTCACCTGTGACCCGGATGTGAATAACAGGTTGGAGTGACGTCATCTCACCTGTGACCCGGATGTGAATAACAGGTCCCCAGGTCTGCAGGAAGCTGCTGTTCAGTAGCAGCACAGAGGAGTTGCTGTGAAGGAGGGTCAGTGATCGTGGCCAAAATCCTCTGAGTCTGCAGGCTGCTGGGAGAGGCTCGGCCTGCAAGGGAAGAGCACTCAGGCCCTTAGAGTTTATTAGGTAGGCGCCTGGACTTCCTCAGTCCTGTGGCTTCCAACCCCCTGGGCCTGTCACATGTCTTTCCGATGAGCAAATGGTGGCCCTGCTGCTACCCATTAGGTCAGTAAACAGTCTCCAGTCTAGTCTCTTGCCTGAGGTCAGCTTCCCAGAAAAGGAGCCCGAGGAGGCATAGGTGTAGACCACTTAACTGAGGGAGGAGCCTAACGAGGGATGTGTGCAGGTCACTTTTGCAGGGTGAACTCGCTGGGGAGTGAGCCAGGCAAGTAAACAGGGCAGAGAAGGGGGTGAGAGCAAACACTTTTAAGAGGCATTCTTCTCAGTGTGGCCCCATGGCTGTGTGTGAGGCATGCTGCAGAAATAGCCTTCCTTTGGGTAAGGGTGCTGGGTTAGGAGATGTTTATAGACCATCATCCCCATGCCCAGCAGCTGGGAGATGTATGCATCCTGGCAGGGCCTTGGGCTGAGGGCAGCAGTCTCTCTCTCCTCATAGGCTT
>NW_022652534.1:0-1828 GCF_011064425.1 Rattus rattus
TGCTAAGAATCTTTTTTCTCTGGCTCAGGGACCGCTTGCTGGGCAGGCTACAGGCTCGAAACTGATTAGCTTCTCGTGAACAAAGGAGAAAATAAAATAAAATTATTTTCACACACATATGCACACATACACGCACATGCACACACAAATGGGAAGAGCCCTCCATCCCCAAATCATCACTTTAATTTTTTTTTCTTTTGGGCCGTTTTAAAATACCTTTATAGAAATACCATTTTACAAATAATGTCTTTAGAAATTTACCTTATAGATGAAAAGCTACACAAAAGTAGACTTATACAATGTCTCAATATTAAGTTCAAACCAGTATTTCATTTTGTAAGCACATTATAAGCAATAGTTTTAAATGGTTTCCCTTTATCATAATGCATGCCTGTGGCTTTATCCTTTGTCCTGATCTAGAATGAATATTCTTCCTTGATCGCAAGTTATCCAAACCCTATTTATTTATTTATTTATTTATTTATTTATTTATTTATTTATTTATCTATTTTCTATCTTCTTCATCTTCTTTTTTCTTGTAATTGTGAAAACTCATTGTATTACTTAACTTGCAGCCTTTACTTACTATTTTATGAGGAGGAGGCACATTCTATTCTTGGTTCTAATTTTATTACGTGTTTTTGGCAAAGCAACTAAAACCATATCCTTAAATTTTCTTGTAAAATTAATTGAATTAAATCTATATTTTTACAAAATTATTCATTTGTCTCAAAGCATTAATTCATGAAAATTCAACTTCCTGTGCATTTGCAGGGAATTTTCCCAATAGAGTTAGCTGATACCTTGGAATCATTAGGGTATGTAATTGGGATAAGAAGGCATAACAATAGCAAGAAGCAATCATGGGATGAAGTGTCTAAGAACCCTGAACCCTTACAGCTCACTCAGCGCAGGTCATGAGAACAGTGGGCAATCTGCAGAACTCTCTCATCATGCCTTTAGCATTTCCTAGATGGTTTCTGACAATGATTTGATAGAATGAAGTAGAATACAATAAGGAAGATGATAACTGAGATGAATTTTCTAGATCTAATGAATTTTAATAAAATTGATATTATTGAATTAGATCAATATGTCAATTTTTTTTTGTTTTGGATTTTTTGTTTTTATTTTATTTATTTTTTTTGTCTTTATTAACTTGAGTATTTCTTATTTACATTTCCATTGTTATACCCCTTCCTGGTTTCTGGGCCAACATAACCCTAAACCCTCTGTCTCCCCTTCTATATGGGGCTTCCCCTCCCCATTTTCCCCCATTACCATCCTCCCCCCAACAATCACGTTCACTTGGTGTTCAGTCTTGGCAGGACCAAGGGCTTCCCCTTCCACTGGTGCTCTTACTAGGATATTTATTGCTACCTATGAGGTTGGAGCCCAGGGTCAGTCCCTGTATAGTCTTTGGGTAGTGGCTTAGTCCCTGGAAGCTCTGGTTGGTTGGCATTGTTGTACATATGGGGTCTCAAGCCCCTTCAAGCTCTTCCAGTTCTTTCTCTGATTCCTTCAACGGGGGTCCCGTTCTCAGTTCAGTGGTTTGCTGCTGGCATTCGCCTCTGTATTTGCTGTATTCTGGCTGTGTCTCTCAGGAGAGATCTACATCCGGTTCCTGTTGGCCTGCACTTCTTTGCTTCATCCATCTTGTCTAATTGGGTGGCTGTATATGTATGGGCCACATGTGGGGCAGGCTCTGAATGGGTGTTCCTTCTGCCTCTGTTCTAAACTTTGCCTCCCTATTCCCTGCCAAGGGTATTCTTGTTCCCCTTTTAAAGAAGGAGTGAGGAATTCACATTTTGGTCATCCTTCTTGAGTT
>NW_022652535.1:0-1789 GCF_011064425.1 Rattus rattus
CGCTGGCTAAGAGAGCTCACCTCTTCATGCCACATTTGAGTGCAGGGTTTAATTCCACGAGTGGCTTGGCAGGTAGAAGGCATTAAGAGTAAACAGTTCATTAGGGGCACATCCAGCCTCATGCCTTCTCTAGTACGGAGCAGACACTTTAGGGATGTCCTAGTTAGCTTTAATTGTCAACCTGACACAGCCTAGAGTCACCTGAGAGAAGAGCCCCTATTGAGGAATCGCCTGGACCAAATTGGCCTATGGGCATGTCTCTGGGGGAATATCTTGATTATTAATTGAGGGAGGAGGGCACGGCCCACTGTGGGAGGCACTGTCCCTAGGCAGGTGGACCTCCACTGTACAAGAAAGCTAATTAAATGTGGGTGAGGGAGTGAGCCAGAGACCCAGCTAACGAGCAGCATCCTTGACGATTTCTTAGCTGTGAGGAAAGTCCCTGGTCAGAGAGAATACAGTGCAGAAGGGCGAGCAGGCCTGTCTTCAGATTCCTGCACTGAATTCCTGATCTGACTTGTTTCAACTGAAGGACTGTAATACTCTGGGAGTTTAGGATGAAATAAACCCTTTCCTCCCTGAATGTATTTTTGGTAGGAGTGCTTTATCATAGCAACAGAAAGGAAGCTAGAACAGAGGGTGGCTCAATTAAGAATGGAGTAATTGACCTGAATTGGGCTGTGGGCCAAAACCAGTCTCAAATAATTCCTTCTCTCAGCTAATTCTCTGTAGGAGTTCTGAATAGAGAATGGCATGATGAACAGCCCAGGGGCTTCTGCCCAGCTTAGGGGCTCAAGCCTAGCCCAGGGGCTCAAGCCTAGCCCAGGGGCTCAAGCCTAGCTCAGGGGCTCAAGCCTAGCCCAGGGGCTCAAGCCTAGCCCAGGGGCTCAAGCCTAGCCCAGGGGCTCATGGCTAGCCCAGGGGCTCAAGCCTAGCCCAGGGGCTCAAGTCTAGCCCAGGGGCTCATGCCCAATATAGGGGATCCTGTCCAGCTCAGGATTTCATGCCCAGCCCTAGGGACTTATGAATGAACGTTCATGAAGTGTGGCAGGTTTCCATTGCTGTCTTACCTGGAAAAGGAGTGAATGGGACTGGGGAGATTCGTATCTCCTGCTTGGCAGTGGAGCAACTGAGCTTCAGTCTGAGTCTGGCTGGCCACCAGGGAACTCCTCCAACTCTAAGAATAAGTGGATTAATGAGTGAGCTATTGCCTGTGAATGGGAACTTTCGCTTGATGTGACAGCTAGACCCTGAGGGAGTGGCCTGGACTACCCCGGGAAGGCAGAAAGACCTCAGTGGAACAGGGATGTATGCTATGGTTACTGGTGAGTTCTTGAGCCCACTGGAGCTTGGGATGAGACAGAACAAGGTACCTTTATACATGCACCAGGCAAGCTGCCCAGAGATGCTCCAACCCCCTGTAGAACTGGTGACCTAACAGAATCTGTCTCCATAGGAAGAGTGTTCAGGAAGGTACCACGTTCCCCTGAGACACATCCCAGCTGAGGGTGCTCCTAGCTGCACTAGCTCAAACCCTCAGTACGTGACTTCCAGTGAACGTGGACGGTCTTTGCACACTCTTGGGGAGAAGCCTACTAGGACCTGTGGTGGTACATTCTCACCCCTGACATACGTTTATCTCAGCATCACCAGATCGGTCATCATGTACAAAAGCAGAGGCATATGAATGCTCACAACACAGACACACATAAAAACTCTGACAGGTGTGCACGTGCACCCACACACACAGACACACACACAGTACACACAGACACACAGACACACAGAC
>NW_022652536.1:0-1826 GCF_011064425.1 Rattus rattus
CACACACACACACACAAATACACACACACACACACACACACACACACACACACACACACTAACAATGATAATCTCAAATGTAGCAGGGGCTGAAGAGATTTAAGGCATACCGAAAATTCTGTTGTTCAAGATATTCAATATAAGCTAGTAAATTGCTCAGAGCAGACTTGTTTGTGTAAAAATAGGAATCACTATGAGAAAAAATCATGGAGTAGAGTATGGCAATTTAACATTTCATTTGCAATTAAATTAAATAAAATCAATGATGAGATGGCAGCACATGCGGGGCATTTGATTTGGTTGAGAACCCAAAAATAAGTGATAGCTTTTATTTGATCTGTGGCTAAGTCCCATGAGGATAATCAGATGTTCAGATAGAGAAACTCAGATGTAACAGAGGATACACTTAAGATAGAATCTCTAATACAGAGTAATGTAAATTTTATGATTTAAACTACTGATAGTACCTTGAATCATACACTAGAAAGAGAAACAATCATAAATAGAATTAGATTAATTTTTTTGAATAATAAACGTACATGAATAGTAAACATACATGAAGATAATTATGAGAGAAAAAATTGATTTGAGAAAATTTTCCATATCCAAGACCTGAGTATATGAATAAATGGAAAGAGATTTTTGTTTGTGATTGTGTGTACTTAGATCTCCAGAGTAAATTTAGTATTACCTGGAAAACCAATTTGCTTACAGAGTATAGAGGCAAACTTATGTGAAATGAACATCAAAATATAAGACAAAATTAACAACATATGAAAGATTTTTAAACTTTACAACTCTGGAAAAATAATATGTATATGTTTTTCATGAACACTCCATATTGTTTCATTTATACTCTTATATGAAATGGTCAGTCAAATACTATATGAGATTTATGTAATTTTCATCTATTGACAATCAAAACATGTGCCTAAAGATAATAATAAGCCTTTCCTTCTCTAATTTCTCTGTGGTTTTGTCTTAACAATGAGGGAAGAAACTAAGGTAGAAAATAAGTAGTAAGATAGAAGTTGTAGGTACGATAAATCATTGGTATGATAAATTATCATTGGTATGATAAATATGAGTACCTGATTCTCAGTCTTTTAAATGTTGTCTATTGACGATATCTGAAGGTGTTTTGAGCTGAAGAATAGAAAAGTCATCAAATGCTGTAAGGTGAACTAAATGGTTCATCCTAGAAGCACTTTGTAAAATCTGAATTGTCAGAGAATTATGACCAGTTTAAGACTGGCTCATGGAATATCAAAGCACAAACAGGCTAATATTGAGAAATATTTTAGAGGCCCAATGGAAGTAATATTGTGACAAAAAAAATATTGCTCCATTTTTCTAGGTCCTACGAACTTTAAAGAGATTGATATTACATGTAATGAATTAATGTGTTAGACAGAGAAAATGTTCATATAAAATAGCATTAATTCTATAGCATGGTATTTTTTTTTATTATTATTAACTTGAGTATTTCTTATATACATTTCGAGTGTTATTCCCTTTCCCGGTTTCCAAGCAAACATCCCCCTCCCCCCTCCCCTTCCTTATGGGTGTTCCCCTCCCAACCCTCCCCCCATTGCTGCCCTCTCCCCAACAGTCTAGTTCACTAGGGGTTCAGTCTTAGCAGGACCCAGGGCTTCCCCTTCCACTGGTGCTCTTACTAGGATATTCATTGCAACCTACGAGGTCAGAGTCCAGGGTCAGTCCATGTATAGTCTTTGGGTAGTGGCTTAGTCCCTGGAAGCTCTGGTTGGTTGGCATTGCTGTACATATGGGGTCTCGAGCTCCTTCAAGCTCTTCCAGTTCTTTCT
>NW_022652537.1:0-1825 GCF_011064425.1 Rattus rattus
CTGTTTCCTTCAGGTTCCGGCGGTGTCTCAGGCAGGGCTCCTGCCTCACCTGGGCCCTCTCCCACGGGAGCCCAGAGGCCTTATACAGTTTCCTCTTGGGCCAGGGATGTGGGCAGGGGTGGGCAGTGTTGGTGGTCTCTTCTGCTCTGCAGCCTCAGGAGTGCCCACCTGACCAGGCGGTAAGGTATCTCTCCCACGGTTTCTGGGAGCAGAGAGCTGCTGCGGGCCGGGATCCGCGGGTGTGGGACTCATTTAATTCTTTTATAGTACTAATTTAAAATTTGTTTTAAACTTATGGATATGTTCAAAACAATTCAATTCATCTTTATAATGCATGATGATAAATATAGGTATATTAACCTTTCCATTTAACCTAAGTCATTCTACTTTTAATCAAAGGACAGATAGATTATCTTGAGTGATAGCATTAAAATGGACATAGATACTGATACTTAAAAATGTTGATTTGTATATTCTTATCAATATATAAAACCGATTACAATAATATCTTCATTATATTTGTTTTTTTTACTTTTACATTTTGAGAATATGAATAGTATAATAAAGTAGTAAAAACTATTATTTATTGCCTACTTTACAAATTACTATAATCTAACAGAAGCTAATTTACAACTTTTGTTATTCATTATTCAGTCTGTCTCTAATGAGCATTTTAATGCCAGAAATAAGTATTAAACTAGCAGTGATTAACATGCACTACTAAAATATTCACTGACAGAATAGCTCTGCCAGTGAAATATAAATTTCTAAAACAGAATAAATTGATAGTCAAGCTAAACCTATTCTTTGGATTGATTACATATACATACAGATCCAAAAATTAACCTATCTATAGTAAACAATAAATTTTGTAGTTGGTAGACTTTTAGAAAATATTTAAGTAGTAGTAAGTAATAGCAGGAGAGAAAACATATATTTAATGAAAGAATTTACAATCCAGCTGAAATACAGTTATTTTATTAAAACATATTATCTTTTTACATTTTCTTTTGGATCAACAGTGTGACTAATTCCTTAGTGATACTTTCCATAACATAAATATACAACACCCATGAAGGGTGACTTTTTTAGAAAAGAAAAAATGATCTATGAATACTATTTTATGAATCAAAATGTGTTAGTTAAAATGTTTTACATTACACTGAACTTAAAATGCCTCAAAACTGAATTATATCATGGAACCTATCACTTTTTTTAATTAAAAGTTTTAGAAAACAAAAGAGATATAAATAGATTTAGAACAGAAAAAATAATTTTCTTAAGGATGATCTATGTAACTAAAATTTTTAAATGTTGAGTGATAAGCTTCTTGTATAGTAAACACTAGTTAATGGAAAGAGCCAAATGATCAATATGTTGAGAATAGGCATGTTGACCAGTGGGGTCAGTTCTATAGGGAATACCTATACTGTCCTTGTCTACTATATGGGTTAGTGACCATCACTAAGGAGCAGGCAGGCAAACTGAAACAACATCAAAGCTGGGAGGAATCAAATGATACTTTGTCTTTTTATTATTATTATTATTATTAACTTGAGTATTTCTTATATACATTTCGAGTGTTATTCCCTTTCCCGGTTTCCGGGCAAACATCCCCCTCCCCCCTCCCCTTCCTTATGGGTGTTTCCCTCCCAACCCTCCCCCCTTGCTTCCCTCTCCCCAACAGTCTAGTTCACTGGGGGTTCAGTCTTAGCAGGACCCAGGGCTTCCCCTTCCACTGGTGCTCTTACTAGGATATTCATTGCTACCTATGAGGTCAGAGTCCAGGGTCAGTCCATGTATAGTCTTTGGGTAGTGGCTTAGT
>NW_022652538.1:0-1823 GCF_011064425.1 Rattus rattus
AAAAAAAAAAAAAAAAAAAAAAAAAAAAAAGGGAAAAGCAGGCCATCTGCAGGCCCAGCAGGAGGAAGAGCAGCTACAAGAACCCAATAGAGCCTCCCTTGGAAAAATCTTGTTGAGCACAAAGAGGAAATCTAGAGAAGAGACTTGGTCGGCAGAGTGGTTAGGCTTGTGGTTTACGAAAGAGGTGATGGGTATTTAGACAAAAGGTTAGGGGTTTTGTTGTTGTTGTTGCTGCTGCTGTTGTTGTTGTTTCCTGGTTTTGTGGGACCTGTCTAACCACCCAGGGCAGTTGGGAAACCCCCTTATCGCAGGGACATCAGTAGATACATGTTTTGAGATCTTCTCCAAAGACCCCCATCCTCCCCATAGCTTCTCCCCTGTACTAAGTGGTTGCCGGGCTTCTTGAGGTCGACATTTGCCAATTGACACCTCCTGTATCTATTCTTTTAAGTTGAACTCCTTCAGACCCCATGCTGCTTGGACTCAGCTAAGAACACCACACACAGGGGTTGGGGATTTAGCTCAGTGGTAGAGCGCTTGCCTAGGAAGCGCAAGGCCCTGGGTTCGGTCCCCAGCTCCAAAAAAAAAAAAAAAAAAAAAAAAAGAACACCCCCACACACACACACACACACACACACCGGCAAATCCTTTGTAGCAAACTGAGACTTCTACCCTTCCTCATAGCCAGCTCCGTGGTCCAGTTGCATCTCAAGTCACTGGGTCCTCGCAGTCCAGGAGCACAGCACTGACAGTTCTCCCCCTTGGACTGGGCTCTGATTGGCCTCATTTCTAGACGGCCTCTGTCTGTTCTTTCATCAGCTTGTCCATCTTTCAGCATGCTACAAACCTTGTTGGAAACATGTTATATATGCCAGACTCCTCAAGGGAATTGAGTACTAGACAGGTTCTTATTTAAAAACATCTCAAAGCCAGGCGTAGTGGTGTACGCCTGCAATCCCCATCCTCCGGAGATGGAGACGGACGGACGGGAGGATCAGGAATTCAGAGTTATCCTCCGCTACATAAGTAAGGAGTTGGAGGCCAGCCTGGACTCATTGAGAATTTGTCCCCAGCAAGTGCACTCCACAAAACATGCCCTAGGGAAGTAAAAAACATCTGTCCACACAAAAAGGTGTCCACGAATGTTCATGGCAGCATTGCTCATAATAAGTAAGGTATACTTTCATAAGCAGGTGGCCAGGTAAATAAAATGGGGCGTAAATAAGGATCAGACAGCCTACAGAGCCACCCATACAGTGTGTCTCATTCAGCCAAAGTGCTGGATAGGAACCAGCCAGTAATGAAAGACCACACAGGATATGAGACCGGTCACATGAGCTGTCCAGTACACAGGATCTGGAGTGGAAAAAAAAAAAAAGCCTCGTAGTAAGTGGTAAGAAACAGCACACGGGTGACTGCTGATGGATATAGGGTTTCTCTCTGAGGTGACAGAAATACTTTAAATTTAAGCTGGACACAGCAATTCAGGCCCATAATCCCAGTACTTGGTAGGGTGATTAGGCATGGGGGGAGCTGTTGAGGCAGGAGGATTGTGAATTCTCGACAAGCCTTGCTATATAATGAGACCCTAACTCTCACAAAACCAAATTAAACAAACCTCAAAACTTAAACTATGGTAATGGGGTCACTACTCACACGATGAAAAGAAAGATGAGGGGCTGGGGATTTAGCTCAGTGGTAGAGCGCTTACCTAGGAAGTGCAAGGCCCTGGGTTCGGTCCCCAGCTCCGAAAAAAAAGAACCAAAAAAAAAAAAAAAAAAAAAAAAAAAAAAAAAAAAAAAAAAAAAAAAAAAAAAAAAAAA
>NW_022652539.1:0-1818 GCF_011064425.1 Rattus rattus
TCTGAATGGGTGTTCCTTCTGTGTCTGTTTTAATCTTTGCCTCTCTCTTCCCTGCCAAGGGTATTCTTGTTCCCCTTTTAAAGAAGGAGTGAAGCATTCACATTTTGATCATCCGTCTTGAGTTTCATTTGTTCTAGGCATCTAGGGTAATTCAAGCATTTGGGCTAATAGCCACTTATCAATGAGTGCATACCATGTATGTCTTTCTGTGATTGGGTTAGCTCACTCAGGATGATATTTTCCAGTTCCAACCATTTGCCTACGAATTTCATAGACCCATTGTTTTTGATAGCTGAGTAATATTCCATTGTGTAGATGTACCACAATTTTTTAAAAAAGGAAGTAAGCTAAACAATAGTGTTAAACAATGATCCTGATAGGCTTTTATACTCTGTGGTATCAGGAAGTAAATCCAAAATTCTTGTGGAGCCTACATTAAGAGAATCTGAGCTTCCGTTGTGGTAAATATCAAAAATAACCACAAACCCTCTCCAGCCGGCATCAATGAGCCATATGGCCTTTAGCGGGGTAATTCATAAAACAAACTAAATACCTTCTATCAACTCTAATATCAATAAGTAACTTATGAAATCAGGACTTTAGTCCAAAATATATCCATCTGTTAAGCTCTCTGCCTGGAGCCACAGAATTTTATTTAACCTTAATAACTTGTAAATATTATAATACTTGGAGTCAGTGACTAATTTTTTCCCTAAGTTTCGAACCATGGATGAAAATTCCCATGTGACTTGGGTAATCTCTGTACTCTCTTCTTTTTAGAAACATACTTAGTCACCTTTTAATAATATCTGTCATTAAGAAGTAGCTTGTCTATCTAGGATTTCAACCCAAAATTCCCATGGAGCCCACATTAGAAGGAATATGAGTATCCTGAAAGACTTTCTAAACAACTTTCTTTAAAAAGCAACTTCAATCTCTAACTCTCTGAGCTGCCATTACTTATCACACAGAAGGGGACCTACAGCCTGCCAACCCAGGCTGCTTCTGTGTTTCTTTGTTTAAAGTTCTGGGGCTTGAGACATCACATGGCTCAACATGGTGCTGGCCTCCTCTTACTTAGAAAATAAAACTTTCAACTCTTAGAATTACTAGTGGATCCTTGCCTATGACATTAGATGGCCATCCGTTGTTGTAAAATTATAAAAAATAAGTGGCTTTATCCCACACTAGGTCCGGCACCACAGTGCCCCAAGATATCTGATAGATACCTTAATCTCAGTCAGCAAAGCCTCTCACTCGCTTTGCTCCATCTCATATCACACTGCTGATGGCCTCTCTCTGAGCCTGGCAACAATTTCTCTACCCATCCAGTTCCCAAGGCAGGTTGCCACCATGGCAGAAATATACATTCTAATTCTGTGGTGGCTCAGTGTCCCAGCTGTCACATACTCTCTTAAACTTAAATCACAACATGAAAGAACATACAACATAATAACCTCTGACCCAATTGATAAGATTGTTCAGTGGCTACTCTGCTTTCTCCTGTTCCCTTCTCCTCTTCACTAGGCAGCTGTCCTTGGGGCAGTGAAATAAGCATCAAAATAGAGATAACTCCAGGGCAAACCACAACATTACTCTTTCTTTAAGAAGTAGCGGCACTTATTTATAATAGCCAGAAGCTGGAAAGAACCCAGATGCCCTTCAACAGAGGAATGGATACAGAAAATGTGGTACATCTACACAGTGGAATATTACTCAGCTATCAAAAACAACGACTTTATGAAATTCGTAGGCAAATGGTTGGAACTGGAAAATATCATCCTGAGTGAGCTAACCCAATCACAGAAAGACATACAT
>NW_022652540.1:0-1818 GCF_011064425.1 Rattus rattus
GGATATTCATTGCTACCTATGAGGTCAGAGTCCAGGGTCAGTCCATGTATAGTCTTTAGGTAGTGGCTTAGTCCCTGGAAGCTCTGGTTGCTTGGCATTGTTGTACATATGGGGTCTCGAGCCCCTTCAAGCTCTTCCAGTTCTTTCTCTGATTCCTTCAACGGGGGTCCTGTTCTCAGTTCAGTGGTTTGCTGCTGGCGTTCGCCTCTGTATTTACAGCAATACTCTTAGTGCCGCTAGGAAAACATCTCAGTAGCCACCCACCCCTACCCAGTCCCAGTTTTCTTGTTTTCCAGTAGGTTTATTTCTTTTTAATGCCCCTTTAATTCCCTCTCTTTAAAGTTTGATTTTCAAATATTCATGGTTCTTATTATGAACTATAAAATGTGTGCTTAATGCCATTATCTTTTCTAAACATCATCTAAAGTCCTTAAAGTGTAATCACATATCTTGCCTATAAAGTAAATTTAACATTATATATAAATTGTCCCAACTCAAGTGTCACATGTATTTAAAATTCCAGTAGAACAATATGAAATTTAAAGGAATGGATATATTGACTGTCTTGAAAATTTGCTTAACTTTATAAACTGTTTTTTCATCTTCGTATTGAATAAAATCAAAGGAGAATTTAGATTTCAAATATTCTTAAAAACCTGTGCCTTTGCATCATCTGTAGTCTGTCCTTTTCTGTCACTCAGGTAATCCTACTTATATTGATTATCTCAAAAATTCCATCAGACAATTACTCCTTTCTAGCTCACTGTTTTCTTTCTAATTCATTCTAAATACAACAAAGCAACATAATTATTTTTCAAACAAAAAATAATATTTATTAAGCACTCACTAGTTTAAAAACAAGATAGTTATTTATATTTAATCCTTCCAAAAATATATTACAAATATTATTATAAAGGTAAATTCGGTGGATCATTTTCCTGTTTGAAGCTGGTCACTGACATAGAGTACAAAATCCTCATGACCAGATAATCTATATACAAGCTGGTCTTTGTTTTCTTATTTCATCTGCCTGTTCACTTTCTGTTCAAAACCAAGCTCTTTTTCACTCCAGGACCTTGATTCTTGCTAATCCTTCTGCAAACCAATGGGCATTCTCTGCCTCAAAGTTTCTTTTTTTGTCTGTCATGTTTAAGCTCACATGTCACCTTTCTAAGGAAACAATCTTCTCCAGAGTAGCCCCTAGACAGTATCTCTCATATCTTCTAATAGTATTTATTTTATAACAATTTACTGAATTGGGCATTATTTCTTTGCTGTTTTATTGTCTATCTGTAGCTCTGGTACTCTACTTACAACTTCTAAAAGAGAACCTTATCTCCTTCAAAGCAATATGCTTTGAGGTAATATTCTTCCATATATACCTTATAGTCCTTATAGATATACCATGAATAATGTATTGATACATCAAAGTTAAGAAATATGAACAATTATCTTCTTGAAACATTGATTGCCAAATGTTTTCAGCTTGTGAGGCTATTGAGTTCTCCATGAACACCACTAAGGCCAGTTAGGGCTACATAAGACCCTGACTCAAAAGAAAAACAAACAGAAAGTTAATTCAATAGTGTCAGAATTTTTGCTTATTAAAGTCACATTTTCCACACCCGCGGATCCCGGCCCGCAGCAGCTCTCTGCTCCCAGAACCCGTGGGAGAGATACCTTACCGCCTGGTCAGGTGGGCACTCCTGAGGCTGCAGAGCGGAAGAGACCACCAACACTGCCCACCCCTGCCCACATCCCTGACCCAAGAGGAAACTGTACAAGGCCTCTGGGCTCCCGTGGGAGAGGGCCCAGGAG
>NW_022652541.1:0-1795 GCF_011064425.1 Rattus rattus
TTTTTTTTTTTTTTTTTTTTTTTTTTTTTTTTTTTTTTTTTTTTTTTTTTTTTTTTTTTTTTTTTTTTTTTTTGGTGTTGTGTCTGCGACATCTTTGCCTAGCCTAAGGTCAAAGATAGTCACTTAGATTTTCTTCCAAAAGTTTAATGAGTTTTTTGGTATGTTTATGATCTGTTCTGAGATATTTTGTGTGTATGTTTCCTGTGAACAAATGGCCTGACCTCATCTTTTTCTTTTCAAATTACATTTATTTATTTATTTAGTGTGTGTGTGTGTGTGTGTGTGTGTGTGTGTGTGCTCACATGCTCATGTGCACAATGAGTTGAGGTCAGTTGACAGTTTACAGGGGTTCATTCTTTTTCCACCATATGGGTTCCAGGCCCTAGCAATATCAGCCTTGGTGGCAAGCTCCTTCACCCAATGAGCCCTCTTACTGACCCCTGCCTTCATCTTTTTTAGTGTAGATATCCTATTGTCTCAGTCCCCGTCTTACTCCGTGGTTACTTTTTCCTCCTTTACTTCCTCTCTAAGTGACTTTTCTAGGACACTGGCTCCACACTTAAACATCTATTCATCCATCCATCATCCTTCTGTCTGCCATCCAGCCATCTATCCACCATCTTCCTGTCTATCACCCATTGCATGATGCATCAATCCACCCATCATCCATCCACCCATCACCCATCCATCACCCATCACCCATCCACCCATCACTCATCACCCATCCATCCCTTAGGCATGCATCCATCTATCATGCTCTCCCTGTCACCCTCTGAGCTGTCCCCCTTCTGGACAGTGAAGCGTAGTCATCCCTGCCCAGGAGCAAGTCACTTTCATACTTCCCTTTCGAGGCTGCCGTTTGGTTGTGGTCATACATTGTGAAGTGCCTGGTGCTCCTAAAGCCCTCTGGCTGTGACATCACCAGCACATCCTGCCGTCTCCAGCATGATCTCAGCCACCGCTGGAGATGGGAAGTATGTGTGGGTAACATGGGGCTCTTGGCAAGGTCATAGCAGTTTCCCCTCAGAGATGAGATCGGGAAAGAATGCACTGACTTGCCATTCAGCTTTTGAAATGATAGGATCAGGCCTCGAGGGAAGGTTGATGGACTATAATTTAGCAAATAGAAGACAAGACTTCCCTGGGACTGTCAGCTCTGCATTCTAGCATGCTTCTGGTTGCCTTGGCAACTCAACAGGTTAAACTTCTTCTCCGGGCATCAGTGACTGCTCAGGCAGAAGGTGATAGGACCCAAGAAGTGTGCAGATAGATCACCAGCGGGCAGACAGCAGCACACAGGGTGACCTTCACTTCGCTAATGATTTAGCTCACCACCCATCTGGGCTTTGACTCACCATCCCTCATCAATCCACCACCCACCCACCCACCCACCCATCCATCCATCCATCCATCCACCCACCCATCAACATCCATCCATCCATCCACCAACCCTCAGACCATTCCAACACCCACCCATCCATCCATCCATCCAATCCATCCATCCATCCATCCATCCATCCATCCATCCACCAACCCCAGACCATTCCATCCACCCATCCATCCATCCATCCATCCCTCCCTCCCTCCCTCCCTCCTTCCCTCCCTCCCTCATTCATCCCAATATATATCTGTTCATATTCTCACCTTTCCAGGGAACTGTCATTGAGCACCTGCTGTGTGCCTGGCCGCTTCTTCAGCAAACGTGTACATTCCTGCAGACCAGCCAGGAATAATTCTCTGTGGGTCCAGAGGCACCTGGGCAAACAAAAACACCATGGAGCAGGAAGTCCATAGA
>NW_022652542.1:0-1702 GCF_011064425.1 Rattus rattus
CCCTGCTACGACACAGCCTGATTTCTTAAAGGAGACGGATAACGAGTGTCACTCAAAGCCGGGGGTGGCTGATCCAAAAGAGACAAATGTAGTCACAGCACTGGGATTTCAGAAGATGGAGTCTGGACCCCTCACTTTTCTGTGATGTGAATCCCTTCTACAGCGGGGACTCAAACCACTCAGTGTCTCTCTCTGTGGGTCGGTCTTTCCCTCCTTCAGGAGACAGACGGCCTCACCTGTGGGCCAGCCACCAAGGCTGCTACCCTTCGGGTGTCCTCAAAGGACCCCGAGGAAGGGAGGATGCATGTGCTTGACTCACTGCACCCAGCCTGATAGAACAATGCTCCTCTCGGTGTTGGCAGGAGGACCACAGAAAGGAACATCTTTTCCCCTCTTGCCAAGGGAGTGTTTCTATTTGACCTGGCGGGAATGCTGAGATGATCTGAGGGTGAAAAACCCACAATGGGTTTTCCGGGCATTTTTTGGTGTTTGTAAAACACACCCATGGGATCTTGGTGGGGGAGCTCTTTCTCCTGGCTCTCCCTCCCCTATCCCTTCCCCCTCCTCTCCCTCCCTCCCTTTCCCCTCCATCTCTTCCTTCCCCTCCCTCCTTTTCCCCCTCCCTTCCTCCTTCCCGTCCTCCTTTTTCTTTTGTATGCGTGCATCATATGAATAGAACCTCTGTCCCTCCCTCACCCAGGCAGCCTCTGACCAGCTTACCCATTATGTATCAGCTGGGTCAGGTAGAATTTATGGGCACAGGGCTCTATCACAAGCTTTTAAAAAGCTTCCTACAGGCAACTTCCAACTCGGGGTCTTTGTAATGAATTCCTTCAAGCGAACCTTAGAGTGTTGACTTGTGCACCACCCTCTGACTTAGGCTTCCATAAAAAGAATATGCCTCTCAGGAGGTGACATCATCTGGGACAGGTGAATGAGGTAAGCCTGGCTGAGCACTCAGGAATCTCAGCACCCTGGCAGCCTCCTTTATTCTTGCACCTCTCCTTTGTGCTAAACCCCCTTTGACTTCCAGCTGCCTCTTCAAGTGTGGAGTGACCTCTGGTCCACAGCAGACTCCGGAAATGGTTCGTCTGCTCAGAACTGGGGAGAACAGATGCTCTGTGCTCAGAGTAGGAGCTCTCTGGGCTTCAGTTTTTGCCAGCTGCAGAAATGAATGGATGGGGTCCCAGTTCCCATCCCCCCACCCCACCACGTGCCTTCGAAATGCTGTTGGTTGCTCTCTACAGTCTGACGGGAAGGCCCTGTTGCTGAAGACAGCACTTAGTTATACGATTGAAGAGGGAGAAATTGAGCTGGTGCCCAACTGGAAGCTTCAACCACACTAACATTCTCAGTGCTGGAAGCTACTCTCCACAACAGCCAGAGGAGAAAATGGTCGTCAGCCTTACCCAGCTTCAAAGCCTGTGAACCACAGTGACTTGTCCACAAATTATCAGGTGCAATAGTGGCATGTATGTTTTGGGGTCAACCAACAATATCCATCCATCTATCATCTATCCATCTATCTATCTATCTATCTATCTATCTATCTATCTATCTATCTATCTATCAATCATCCATCTATCATCTATCTATCTATCTATCTATCTATCTATCTATCTATCTATCTATCTATCATCTATCAATCATCCATCTATCATCTATCCATCTATCTATCTATCTATCTATCTATCTATCTATC
>NW_022652543.1:0-1814 GCF_011064425.1 Rattus rattus
GAGATTTCACCTCACACCAGTGAGAATGGCTAAGATCAAAAACTCAGGTGACAGCAAATGCTGGCGAGGATGTGGAGAAAGAGGAACACTCCTCCATTGTTGGTGGGATTGCAGACTGGTATAACCATTCTGGAAATCAGTCTGGAGGTTCCTCAGAAAATTGGACATTAAACTGCCTGAGGATCCAGCTATACCTCTCTTGGGCATATACCCAAAAGATGCCCCAACATATAAAAAAGACACGTGCTCCACTATGTTCATAGCTATTATTTATAATAGCCAGAAGCTGGAAAGAACCCAGATGCCCTTCAACAGAGGAATGGATACAGAAAATGTGGTAAATCTACACAATGGAATATTAATCAGCTATCAAAAACAATGACTTTATGAAATTCGTAGGCAAATGGTCGGAACTGGAAAATATCATCCTGAGTGAGGTAACCCAATCATGGAAAAACACACATGGTATACACTCATTGATAAGTGGCTATTAGCCCAAATGCTTGAATTACCCTAGATGCCTAGAACAAATGAAACTCAAGATGGATGATCAAAATGTGAATGCTTCACTCCTTCTTTAAAAGGGGAACAAGAATACCCTTGGCAGGGAATAGAGCGGCAAAGATTAAAACAGAGACTGAAGGAACACCCATTCAGAGCCTGCCCCACTTGTGGCCCATATATATACAGCCACCCAATTAGACAAGATGGATGAAGCAAAGAAGTGCAGAAGTGTAGATCGCTCCTTAGAGACACAACCAGAATACAGCAAATACAGAGGCGAATGTCAGCAGCAAACCACAGAACTGGGAATAGGACCCCCGTTGAAGGAATTAGAGAAAGAACTGGAAGAGCTTGAAGGGGCTCGAGACCCCATATGTAGAACAATGCCAAGCAACCAGAGCTTCCAGGGACTAAGCCACTACCTAAAGACTATACATGGACTGACCCTGGACTCTGACCTCATAGGTAGCAATGAATATCCTAGTAAGAGCACCAGTGGAAGGGGAAGCCCTGGGTCCTGCTAATACTGAACCCCCAGTGAACTAGACTGTTGGGGGGAGGGCGGCAATGGGGGGAGGGTGGGGAGGGGAACACCCATAAGGAAGGGGAGGGGGGAGGGGGATGTTTGCCCGGAAACCGGGAAAGGGAATAACACTCGAAATGTATATAAGAAATATTCAAGTTAATAAAAAAAAGAAAGATAAAGCAAGGTTTCCACATACGTAATTTCCGTTTCGAGGTGAAATCTCTTCATTCCAATCGGGACGTGATAGTATTAAGCGTACTTTTCAAGATATAACAAGGTATTCTCGCTCGGAATCTCAGTTTCTTGGCTCATTCTCTGAGTTCCAAATGGGACACGCTTGTTTCTTGCCTACTTTTCAAGACACAGCAAGGTTTTTTTCTCCCAGAATCTCAGTTTCTCAGTTTCTTCGTTCCTGGCAGGATGCTCTTGAATGAATGTACTTTTCAAGATATAGCAAGGTATTCACGCTCAGAATCTCAGTTTCATGGAGAATGCTCGTTTTTCCAAGCAGCATGCACTTGAATCAAGAATACTTTTCAAGATATAGCAAGAATTTAATGCACGGAATCTCAGTTTCTTGGCGAATTCTCTGTGTTTCAAAGTGGGACACACATGTATCAAGCATACTTTTCAAGACATAGCAAGGATTTCATGCACAGCATCTCAGTTTTTTGGAGAATTCTCTGTGTTGCCAACAGGACGTTCTTACGGTGCCTACTTTTCAATATATACCAAGGGTTTTATTCCAAGAATCTCAGTTTCATGGTGAATTCTCTTCCTCCCT
>NW_022652544.1:0-1814 GCF_011064425.1 Rattus rattus
TGTGTGTGTGTGTGTGTAGAACCCTTAGCATGGAATATAGCTTCACACCAACTCTTTGTTTTCAAAATGCCTTATTAATTATAGGTGCTATGTTGTACACTGTATCTCTGGAATTGATCTTACACAACTGAGGCTTTATATGTACTTAGCAAGAACGCGTTGACCCACCTCTTTGTCCCCCTTGCTCTTCTAAGCATATTCCTATGGTATATCCACCTCTGGGTCTCTTCTTTGTTTGATAGTGATATGTCATTTTTCAGAAGCTGTTTCTGCTTCTCAATTTCCTCAGCCAGCCTACCACAATCTTCCTTTTCTTTCCCCGTTGATAGCAGCCAACCGCTCTCAGGCTCTAATCGGACTCATTGTGAGTTACTCTGCTTTGCTTATTACTCCCTATTTCCCATGTGGGTCTTTCCTGTGGCCTTCCAGCTCTCGTTACATCCCTGTCCTGGTGACAGAGCAGGTTCCACACCTCCCCTTCCTTCCCCTCCCCACACCTCTCATGAGTAAGTCTTTCTCTCAGCTGCCACCTCAGCTCCTTCCAGAAGAGCATCTCTTAGCCTTCTTCTCTGTTCTCACACCTTCCCCTCAGTGCTTAGTAATCACTTCAAAAGCTGCAGCATACTGCCCGCCTGTCCATGGCCGACCTCAGGCTATCCTTTGACAGCAGCCTACTGTATGAGTTTGTTTTCAGCTTTCTGATGTCTAATCAAACCTCCACATGTGGTATTGTTACTCTGCTTCAAATTCAATAATCCCAGACTTAATTCTGTGACTATAAGTCAGTTGTTTGTGCTTATATTTTGGCAAAATCTCTTTGGGACATTGCATGGCAGATTCCAAACTGACCGGACAATGAGTTGTCTCCAGTTCCAATTCTTTTCCTCTGCCCTCAGCATTAAAATTCAGCGCCCATTTCTACCGCCATCAGGAGTCTGTCTGATAATTTCTTGTGATACGTGCAATGCACACTTCAATATAACTGGTCACATAAAATGATCTATAATGTAACTGAGCAGAGCAGGAATCAGCCCACGTCAAAGAGAGGTCACTTCTCATTTGTTTGATTTCACCCTATCAAATTATTTCACTTTTCTTTGCAGGGCCAACACGCGTGCGCGCATACACACACACACACACACACACACACACACACACACACACACACACAGAGTACTGTAGCTATTTAATTAGGGTTAAGTGTGTGCTCAGGCACCTGCTGTTTCCAAGGTGGGGAAGACACCCTGTATCTTCCAAAAGAACACAGAAACTCAGGAGCAGCAGTCACTTCCTGGAATCCTGCCGGTTGGGACTCATTTGGTATAAAGTGGTTTTTGCTTTAAAACTGGAAGACCGCATCGTCATGCTGTTTCCCCCTTTGGAGTAGGAATAGAGTGATAAACACCTGCTGGGCATCTAGAGGTTTGCCAGGCTCTTCTTACAAAGCAGATGGGGAAATCAAGACAGCCCAGCTTGGTTCTCCTGGCAGACACTGGAGCCATGCTCCCACACGATAGGCCTATTGCTGTAGCCACGGAGACACAGCTTAGCGACTCCGCATTAAAAATTGCCTCTCACAGGTCAAAATATGTGATGTATTATTTATAAATTGGGGTTTTTTTGCCCCCTTTTCATTGTCAATAGTATTTTAGAGTGAATTTTCCGTCATGTTAATGGATCAGAGAGCCAGTCAGAAAGCAGTGTATATGTGTCCTTGTATGAATAGTAGAAGCAGACAGGTCTACAGGCTATATCATTATTCATACACCACACCACAGCAACCCCTATTTTCTTTGTTTCATTCATGGTACCCG
>NW_022652545.1:0-1782 GCF_011064425.1 Rattus rattus
CCTAATATTTAATGCATGCAAAATTAAATTTACCAGCTACGTGAAGTGTGAAAATACTAATAAAACAAAACCCTGATTTTATGTTGGCATTAATAAATTGCTAAATTACTTTTTTCTGTATCTCTAGGATTTTACTTGCTTCGTCCTGGTGTGTGTGTGTGTGTGTGTGTGTGTGTGTGTGTGTGTGTTCAGCTTGCCATTTTTGGTAGATACATTTTGGCTGACAATGTTTTGTTTAACTTTTGAGCATTCTAAAAATAATACATACTATATATGTGTGTGGCCTTCCAGTATTTGCTTTTATTAACTTTTTTCTATGATTCGCTGAAATGTACTATAGAAATTGACTTTACTGACCAGATAAATGGGATATTGTTCCTGTCAAGAATATATTTAGTTTTACAACACATGTGAATATGGAATCACTTTGCATCCTTTGTCTACAGGAAGTACACTAAATGCATTTTTCTGAGTTTGAGGGTTGCAACTTGCAATAACTCTTACCTATGTTTGCTGACATGTAATTTGCCTTTTCCAATATAAATAAATAATCACTTTGAACTTAATGTTTATTCATAACTTTATCATTTTTTTCTTACTTTGGTCTTTTAAGAAAAGGCCTCGTGTCTGGTGTTTGGACTCATTATGCACCAGAATATGGCCCTGAACTCCTCATCTTTCGGCCCCCACCTCCCAAGTGCTGGAGTTAACTGGCATGTGCCACAGTGGCCAGATTGTGTCGTTTTACTTAAAAGTCTCCTTCTCCAATCATACAAATTTGTGCCCCACAAAACCAGGCTGTGCCCCTGGTAATTCTAAACAAGGCTCCTAGAACACCATTGTTTACCTCCCATACAGAATCCCCTTTGTCTCTCAGAGGTGTTCAGCTTTGAATTTTTCTTTAAACATTTTTAAAATTGTATTTGTTACTTATAGATGAAGGTCAGAGCACAACTTTGGGAAACCAGTTCTCTCTACCTCAGCGAGGCAGTGTGTCTTATTTCTGCCGTGTGGTGTATTCCATGCTAGGTGGCCGGAGAGCTTCTAGACAGATCTCCTGTGTCTGCCTCCCATCTCGTGCAGGAATCCTAGGATTACAGATGTGCACGGGTACATCTAGCTTTTCAAATGGGTTCTACAGTTCAGACTCAGGTAACCGGACTTAAGGGACAAGTGCTTATTACCCAGAAGACGGCTCTAAAATATGCCCCAAGTGGTTGGACCAGTCTACTACTCTCTACATATGTACAGGATCCTGTGTTTGCAAATGGAGTCACCAGGTAACTAGATTGGCAGTGTCTCAGTTTGACATCTTTTGCCACCAAGTGAAACCTCCATCATCAGGAATGAGCTATGTCCGTTAAGTCATTGGTTAAAAGGGCCCTATGGGAAACTCCTAAACATCTCAGACTATTGCAAGGCTATTGGCTGCTCTCTACCAACGGATGGAAAGGCTGTATTGCTGAAGGCCATATTGACATCTCAAGGGAAAGTCAAGTTGGTGCCTAGCTAGAGCTTTCGCTCCTACTAGAAGTTACTCTGTCACTACCAGAGAAGAGAGGTAACCACCAACTCAGCTACAAAACCAGTGGTCATACACTGGTGACCTGCCTGCATGCTCTGCTGGTGCAATAGTGACATGAATATTGTGAGAGTAACCAACCACACTGACTGGATGTCAGAGACACTCCATGAGATAAAACTCATAGCTGACACTGCTCAGGTAGCCGAGAACCCAACACTAGACAGGCTATTGGCTTAGGGGGAAAACTAAATACTGCT
>NW_022652546.1:0-1812 GCF_011064425.1 Rattus rattus
CATTTCCTGTGATTTATGTCCATACCATTGTTTCTATTTATGTCACTGTTATGATATATTATACTTCCAGTTATCAAAGTCATACTAATGACCAATGCAAACAAAAATAAACAAAAATACTAGTAGTAACACCCCTCAGTTATGAACACAGTGTAATTCAGATCAGTCTGGTTCGTTCACTCACTGCATTTTCAGCAATTCTGTAAGCTTCTGCAGAACTAAAAGCTTTTAGAGATAAATGCATCAATTACACATAATCTTGTGATACAATCCTGTCGTGAGTCCTTAGTCATTCATCCCCTACCCACAGAATGCCATCTGCTTAGTTTGGATGTACCTTGTTACAGAGAGAACTAGGGGAAATAAAGTTTCATACTGACTTCATTCCCTTGAATATCTTACTTTAAAGTATATATTTGTTTTCAATGACACTGTTGTTCTTATATTTTCTATGACATTAACTGAATATAAATGTTCAAGTCTGGGCAAAGATATAAGCACTATGAAATGTTGGATGGGTTATCTTACATGTACACTCTGGGCTAATTAAAAAAAAAGAGAGATAAATTAATTCAAGAAAACTCTTTTACCACTGACCACTGTGTTGACTTGATTTTTCCAGTGGAAATCTTTTATATAAAATTCTAGCATTGTAAAGGTGGAGTTTGGACCATTTGTTTCACGTGAAAGTCTGTCCTGGGTAAGGTGAAACCTGGGTAATGTAATGATGGATTCTCTAAGAACTCAAAAGTTCATTGTATCTTTTCATTTGTATTTGCCAGGCTCTGGCAGAGCATTTCAAGAGACAGCTATATCAGGCTCCTGTCAGCAACCACTTCTTGGCTTCTGCCATAGAGTCTGGGTCTGAAGTCTGTATATGGGATGGGTTCCCAGGTGGGGCAGTCTCTGCATGACCTTTCCTTTGTCTCTACTTCACACTTTGTCTCTGTATTTACTCCCTGAGTATTTTGTTCCCCCTTCTAAGAAGGACTGAAGCATCCTCACTTTGCTCTTCTGTCTTCTTAAGTTTCATGTGAGCACAGGGTCCTCATTGGAGAAATTAGAGGAAGGACTGAAGGAGCTGAAGGGGTTTGTATCCCCATAAGAACAACAATATCAACCAACTAGACTCCCCAGAGCTCCCAAGGACTAAACCACCAACCAAAGGGTACTCATGAAGCGACCCATGGCTCAAGCCACTTATGTAGCAGAGGATGGCCCTGTAGGACATTAATTGGAGGAGAGGCCCTTGGTGCTGTGAAGACGTGATGCCCCAGTGTAGGGGAATGTGAAGGTGGGGAAGCAGGAGTGGGTAGGTGGGTGGCAGAGCACCCTCATAGAAGCGGGGGGGAGGCAGCATAGGATAGGTGGTTTTGAAGGATTAAAAATTAATAATAAGCCGCCTAGCTACCCAAAAAAGAAGAAGTAGGGTCTGTGAGAACATGAACTTTTCACCCTCCCTTGCTGTACAATGGCTCCCGGAACATTCTTGCATGAAGAATTTCCTGGAACAGCCACAATGACCCATAGCCTCCGGCCACAATGTCCCAACGGCCCTGTAAAATGTCACTACCCCTAATCACAATGTCACAAAGCCCTGGGTGTGTTGCCTAGTGTTACACATGACTAGTATATGACCTAACTGTATGGGCTGTTTATGGTTTTGGAATTCCCCTCCTCCCTCCCTCTTGCTCCCCCTGGTTTGTGGTTTTTTCCTTTATAAGCTCTGTGAAAAGTCAGGTCGGGGTCGAACTCCTCTACTCCCTGTGTGGTGTATGAGTCTCGACCCCAGCATGCTGGCCTGAGCTCTCG
>NW_022652547.1:0-1499 GCF_011064425.1 Rattus rattus
ACCACAGCATTCAGAAGTTAGCATTTCTTGTGATATTTGTATGTCTTTTGTGCACAATGTTTAAAAATGTAAGAAAAAGCCCTCAATTATTTTTTATCGATTTTAGCCTTTCAAGTAGCAATCTAGAGTCGTTCTTTTCAGACCTGATGCTCTTTCCTCTCTCTGGTAAGAAATGGTGCTTGTCATGGTTACTTTTAAAGCCAGCTTGGCACAATGTGGGATGTCCTGGGGAAAGCCCCTCAGTGAGGGTTGGCATGGGAACACTGCAGTGGTGGAGTTTTCTAACCGGGTTAGTAGAAGTAGGGGAACCCACCCTGACTGCAGGCCCTGAACTGTGTAAGTGACAAGTGGGAATGAGGTCATTTCTGCCCTTGACGTGCTGTGACCAGCCACTTCAGGTTCCTGTCCTGACTCCCTGCAGTACAGTACTGTAACGCGAGGCTGTGAGCCACAGAACCCCGTCTCCCCAAGTTGCTTTAGTCAAGGTGTTTTATCACCGCAAAAGGAAAGGGAACTAGACCGTGTGTTTCAGTCACGCACTCTGCGATTGTGCCCAAGAATCCCAACAGCCAGGGAGCGGGCCCTTGCTCCCGCCACTAGCACAGGCTGTCCCTGAGACTGAGCGCTCACCGGGAGCTAGCGCAGGCTGTCCCTGAGACTGAGCGCTCACCGGGAGCTAGCACAGGCTGTCCCTGAGACCAAGCTCACGGGAGCTAGTACTCTTTATCTATCGCACTCTTGCTCACCACTTCCCCTCCTGCACTGGCTCCTGGGCAGTGTCCATGCTCCGAGCCTGGGTGCAGCCTCTCACAGGATGACCTGACAGACTGTTGGGAGGGTTTAATGGGATGCTGTGCTGTGTTTCAGGTCTGCCTCGCTTTGTGATTTGACCTGAGTTACAGGACACTTTTGTTTCCTTGTCGTTTATGAGAGTGAGGACGATAACGAGGGAGAGGGTGTGTGTGGCCATGCATGGTGTGCATTGGTACATGGATGGCAGAATGAGCGTGCAGTCCTGAGAAGACAGCTCAGGGAGTCTGTTCCTCTCTTCTTGTATGGCGTCTGGAGATGGACCTCTCAGTGCCCATCCAAGCCTGTGCCTCGGATGCTTTTGCTGGCTCAGTCATGTCCTGTGTCTTGGTTTCTTACCTATAAATTATGAGGATGATTAAAGTAAGAGCTTTTCTATGGATTATTTCACCACATTGTCCCAGGAATTTAAATTGGGAGTCTGTGAAGGATGATCAGTACAGGGCGTGGTGGTCAGTGAATGTTCGGTGACTAATAGTTTCTGTTATCGACCTCCTTCTGATAATACTTACGCTACTGTGTGACATGTTTTTCTTTTCATACCTACTACTAATACTTGAATAAAATCTGCACAAACTGCGGTTTAACAGGTACTAAGTCCCTACTGGAGAATTTTGTCACACAATTAACTGGATTTGGTGGCACATGCCACTCAGCACCAGAACACATTGCTGAGTCCTTGTCAAAAA
>NW_022652548.1:0-1758 GCF_011064425.1 Rattus rattus
GGTGTTCAACTGGAGCTGAGGAAGAAGCCATGATTAACGAGACAGCAGCATGACCCGGGTGAAACCCTCTGGGAGTATTTCCTGAAGGTCAACATACAGATGCTGTGTTGCATAGGAGCCTAGACTGGGTCTCACGCTAGTCAGGCATTTGAGAGTGTGCAGGAGCCAGCCAGGCTGGGATGGATGGAAGGCGTGAAGAGAGGGATCACTGGGAGCAGGTGAGGAGCTGGGATGCTCGGCAGGACTGGAGTCCAGGAAGGGGAAGCTGATAGAGGACATTAGTGAAGGTGCAGCACCAGTTGGACTGGGAGCCCCAGTGACACAGGAAGGTGTAGTGACCATTTTGGAATCATGGATCCAACAACAACAACAAAAAACAAAAACGCACCAGAGAGATCCCTTTCATGCCAGGTTGGGGCTAAGGGGCTGCTGTCCATGATGTGCTCTTGTACCGGCAGGATTTTGGCAGCTGCTGAAATATTGGGCGACTGTTAGGGCCCAAAGAGGCAGGGTGTGTTGTTGTTTGTTTGTTTCTGGAATCAAGGTTTATGAAATATTTTTGCACAATGGATTTGTCCAAGAGGAGGGGGATGATGATGAGGAGGAGGAGGAGGTGGAGGAAGAGGAGAAAATGGAGGAAGGGGAGCACCAACTGCAGCAGCAGGAGGAGGAATAGGAGAGGGAGGAGGAAGAGGAAAAAGTGGAGGAAGGGGAGCAGCAGGAGGAGGAGGAGGAACAGCAGGAAAAGCAAGAGGAGGGAGAGGAGGAGGAGGAGGAGGAAGAGCTGGAGGAGGAGGAGGAAAACGAGGAAGAGGAGGTGCCCAAGTTCGCCAGCCTCCTACCTCTGGCTTTGCCTTTGGCCTGTTTCAGAATCCTGGTTGGGTTCTGGCCACGAGGCTGGCTGGCGCGCTGACAGTGTGCGTGCCTGTGTGGTGTAGAGGCAGTGTGTCTGTGTCCAGGAATCTGAAGCTGGGTCTGTTCTGTCCATGCTCCCTGGTGGTCTAGTTCTTAGGATTGGACATGGTCACTGGTCAAGCCAGTGTTCAATTCCTGTTTATGTTAGGCATTCTTCTGTACTTTCACCTCCCACCTCCCTCCTCTCCCCTGTTCCCTTTTTTCCAAGCTCCACATACCAAGATCACAACTGGACTCTGCTCTGGGCGCTCGCTCTCTCTCTCTCTCTCTCTCTCTCTCTCTCTCTCTCTCTCTCTCCCTCCTTCTCTCTCTCTCTCTCTATCTATCTATCTATCTCACACACACCCACGATATGTGTACATATGTATACACAATATACATTTATACACTATATATATGACCCATTAATTAAAAATATCAATATGAACTGGTGTGTTTAAAACAGCTTGAGTCAGAGCTCACCAACATTCAGCCCTTCCGGCACCTCATATGAACTCACTGTGGTTTTTGTGGCTGACACTGAAGAATGCTCCTAATAAGCTAAAAGTTAACAACACTCATGCTCTGTTATCTCAATGTTCTGAATCTTCTCCGTTCACCACCCAGCCTCCTTACTCCATCCTTTACCTAGGAAGCCAACTCCTCCCTTCCTTGCCCTTTAAACTTTTGAACCTGTTTTTTCTTTCCTGTAAGAAGTTAACTTTGATAGCAGACTAGTGCCACAATTAGGTTTTTCCTTCTTGTGGACCTGGACATCCAGCATCATGATATTCGTTCAATAAACTACTCTTGCTTAACTAAGATGGTGTACTATGGTTTGTGTGGCAAATTACTGAACCCCAA
>NW_022652549.1:0-1811 GCF_011064425.1 Rattus rattus
GATGACTGCTTCCTTCAAAGGCTTTGCCACATTGGTTACATTCATAGGGTTTCTGTACTGTATGGGTTCTTTTATGTTTTTGGAGACCATGGTTTTGGACAAAGGCTTTACGACATTGGTTATATTTATAACGTTTTTCTCCATTACATGTCCTTTTATGTCTTTTGAGACTACTCCTTTGTGCAAAGGCTTTACCACATTGATTACATTCACAGAGTTTCTCTCCTGTGTGTGTTCCTTCATGATTTTGGAGAGCACTGCTTCTTACAAAGTCTTTACAACATTGGTTACATTCAGAAGGTTCTTCTCCATTATGTGTCCTTTTATGTGTTTTGAGATTATTCCTCTGTACAAAAGCTTTACCACATAGGTTACCTTCATAGGGCTCCTCTGCATTATGCCTTTGGGTATGACTCTGAACTGCAAAGCCATTACCATACTGAATAAAATCAAAGGTTTGCTTTCCAGTAAAACTTCTTTCATACCTGCAAATACAATTGGCACATGTAAATTTTTTCTCACATTGATTATATTCATGAATCTTTTTATATCTATGAATTCATTTCAAATTTGGTTTAAGTGTAAAGAGCAAAATGATCTTAACATAATATCAGTTTGTTTACATTCAAAGGTGTTGCCTTTTATTTTGGGTTGTCTTGAATGTTTGAAGACACATGGAATAGGAAGAGAATTGATTACATGACTCATATTTATTCCATAATTTTTCTATTAAGAGTGTTAACATATTTGAAGAAAACTCAATGAACTCAGAGCGTTTGTAGACTGACTGCGAAGATAAATTTTGCTATCTTTGAGGAATACTACAATTGCAACATGAGCCAATGCAAAGAGGATAATTTCTATAACCCTAATCTCATAAAGTGATTCAGCACTTTGAATGTGTAAATGTCACCAATCATAGTCAAAAACGAAACATTTATCAACTTTTCCCACATTAAGAAACTCTCCTCAAAGTGGTATCTACTGTACATCTTCTAAAAAATGTTGTTCTGGAAAAGAGAGAGGTATGTTGCTTCTTTCAGTATCACTATGCTCTTCTGGCTTGCATTCATAGGGACATATGACATCCACATTAAAAGAAGAATAACACATTACATTCAACACATTACAAAAGAAAACTTCTACATTACATTTACACAATTTCAATTTGTTTTCCTCACAGAGATGTGGTACAGGGTTTAAGGTTTCTCCACAAAACCATTCTTGAACGGATGATCAAAATGTGAATGCTTCACTCCTTCTTTAAAAGGGGAACAAGAATACCCTTGGCAGAGAAGAGAGAGGCAAAGATTAAAACAGAGACGGAAGGAACACCCATTCAGAGCCTGCCCCACATGTGGCCCATACATATACAGCCACCCAATTAGACAAGATGGATGAAGCAAAGAAGTGCAGACCGACAGGAGCAGATGTAGATCGATCCTGAGAGACACAGCCAGAATACAGCAAATACAGAGGCGAATGCCAGCAGCAAACCCCTGAACTGAGAACGGGACCCCCGTTGAAGGAATCAGAGAAAGAACTGGAAGAGCTTGAAGGGACTTGAGACCCCATATGTACAACAATGCCAAGCAACCAGAGCGTCCAGGGACTAAGCCACTACCTAAAGGCTATACATGGACTGACCCTGGACTCTGACCTCATAGGTAGCAATGAATATCCTAGTAAGAGCACCAGTGGAAGGGGAAGCCCTGGGTCCTGCTAAGACTGAACCCCCAGTGAACTAGACTGTCGGGGGGAGGGCGGCAATGGGGGGAGGGTGGGGAGGGGAACACCCATAAGGAAGGGGG
>NW_022652550.1:0-1805 GCF_011064425.1 Rattus rattus
AAAATTACATCATGTACACTTCAGATAAAAAAAAAAAAAAAAAAAAAAACAAGATTGCACTGGCTTCCGCTGCGCCAGCCCGACTTCCTTTCAGGAAGTTAACTGTGTGCGCATGTGCAAGAGTGTCTTCGTGCCAGGTCTTTGCCCACTCCGGGGCGTGCCTATGAGATCATGGGTAAGCGACCAATCAGGTGTGGATGCGCCGCGCTAGGGTGTATATAAGCCGCGCCATGCTGGGGCCCCGCGTCTCTCCTCTTCAAGATGTAATAAACGCTTTGCTGCAGAAGGATCCTGGTGTCCGCGCGTGTTTTTGCTGGTGAGACGATAGCGCGGGACAATATTTATCTAATTTTTGGAATATACTGATATAGTCCATAATATATAATAATTTTTTAATAAAAATTAGTTTCATGTCTTCATTGTTTATATATATATGAACAGATTTTTTTTAAATATTGGCCATGTATGCCACAACCTTAGCAATCGCTGAACTGTTCCATAAACATCTCTGTTAAATCCATGACATTATCAACATACATGAGCTTGCTGTCTGAGGAGAATGCTTTTCCTTCCCAAGGCACATGCCTTCTCTTCTCTTCCTGCCTTGCTACCTACATAAGTCTTCTGACTGGAGATTGAGTATGAGTGGAGAAAAAGATGTTTGTATGCTCGCAGTCTTTGGGAGGAAGCACCCAATTTCTCTCATTAAATATGATGTTTCTTTAGAATATTGGTTATGTTATAAATGTCTAGTCCTAACTTGTTGAGAATTTTTGCAATAAATTGACATTCAGGTTTTTTCATTTTTTTTTTCAGCACCAATTCGTATAATCGATTTTTTTTTTTTTTTATTCCACCAATACACTTGACTAAGTGGATTGACTTTCGGTTTCCTTGGTTTTATTTTATCTTTTCAGAGATTTGTTGATTTTTATTTTTGGGTGTCCTCTGAATCAGAAAATGTGCTACATGTGTGCTTGGTGGCCTCTGAGAATGAAAGGGGCCATCAGCTCCCCTGCACTTGGAGTTACAGATGACTCTGAGCACCACATGGGTGTAAAAACAACCTCTCACTCTGTTGTACTCCTAACCACCAATTTCCTCTTTAAAAGGGAAAACACTATCATATGACCAGATGGACTTCCACATTTGATCTTGGTCTAAAGGCTGAGAAGTGTTTTTGGATAGACTTTAGTGATATCAAGAAGCCCTTGTTCTGAGGAATATACCTTTATTTTAATTATATATTTAAAAATCACTTCCTATTGGCTTTAAAAGAATCCCTCTGTCTGGAGGTTCCTCAGAAAAGTGGACATTGAACTACCTGAGGATCCAGCTATACCCAAAAGATGCCCCAACATATAAAAAAGACACGTGCTTCACTATGTTCATAGCAGCCTTATTTATAATAGCCAGAAGCTGGAAAGAACACAGATGCCCTTCAACAGAGGAATGGATACAGAAAATGTGGTACATCTACACAATGGAATATTACTCAGCTATCAAAAACAATGACTTTATGAAATTCATAGGCAAATGGATGGAACTGGAAAATATCATCCTGAGTGAGGTAACCCAATCACAGAAAAACACACATGGTATGCATTCATTGATAAGTGGCTATTAGCCCAAATGCTTGAATTACCCTAGATGCCTAGAACACATGAAACTCAAGATGGAGGATCAAAATGTGAATGCTTCATTCCTTCTTTAAAAGGGGAACAAGAATACCCTTGGCAGGGAATAGAGAGGCAAAGATTAAAACAGAGACAGAAGGAACACCCATTCAGAGCCTGCCCCACATG
>NW_022652551.1:0-1800 GCF_011064425.1 Rattus rattus
TCGTATCTACAGCTCCTTGTCTCTTCTTTTGGTTTTCTATATCCAGGATTGTTTCCATGTGTTCTTTCTTGATTGCTTCTATTTCCATTTTTAATTCCTTCAACTGTTTGATTGTGTTTTCCTGGAATTCTTTCAGGGATTTTTGTGACTCCTCTCTATGGGCTTCTACTTGTTTATTTATGTTTTCCTGGAATTCTTTTTAAGGATTTTTGCGATTCCTCTCTGTAGGCTTCTACTTGTTTATTAATGTTTTCCTTTTTTTCCAAGGGAGTTCTTCACGTCTTTCTTGAAGTCCTCCAGCATCATGATCAAATATGATTTTGAAACTAGATCTTGCTTTTCTTGTGCATTTGGATATTCCATGTTTGCTTTGGTGGGAGAATTGGGCTCCGATGATGCCATGTAGTCCTGGTTTCTGTTGCTTGGGTTCCTGCGCTTGTCTCTCGCCATCAGATTATCTCTAGTGTTATTTTGTTCTGCTATTTCTGACAGTGGCTAGACTGTCCTATAAGCCTGTGTGTCAGGAGTGCTGTAGACCTGTTTTCCTGTTTTCTTTCAGCCAGTTATGGAGACAGAGTGTTCTGCTTTCAGGCGTGTAGTTTTTCCTATCTACAGGCCTTCAGCTGTTCCTGTGGGCCTGTGTCTGGTGTTCACCAGGCAGGTCACTTGCAGCAGAAAAGTTGGTCTTACCTGTGGTCCTGAGGCTCAAGTTTGCTTGTGGGGTGCTGCCTATGATCTCTCAGGGGCGGCAGCAACCAGGAAGGTCTGCGCTGCCCTTTCCGGGAGCCTCCGTGCACCAGGGTTCCAAATGGCGTTTGGTGCTTTCCTCTGGTGTCAGAGATGTGTGCAGAGTGCAGTCTCTTCTAGTTTCGCAGGTGTGTCTGCCTCTCTGTAGGTTTAGCTCTCCCTCCCACGGGATTTGGGTGCAGAGAATTGTTTATCTGGTCAGTCCCTTCAGGTTCTGGCGGTGTCTCAGACGCAGCAGACCTGCTGCTCCTGGGCCCTCCTCTATAGGAACCCAGAGGCCTTTTACAGTTTCCTCTTGGGCCATGGATGTGAGCAGGGGTGGGCAGTGTTGGTGGTCTCTTCCGCTCTGCAGCCTCAGGAGTGCCGACCTAAGCAGGCGGTGAGGTCTCTCTCCCACGGGGTCTGGGAGCAGAGAGCTGCTGCGGGCCGGGATCCTTGGGTTTGGGACTCCCAGTAAACACAGGAAGTGCCGGGTCCTAGAGGAATTTTGCCTCTGTGTGTCCTGAGTTCACCAGGCAGGTCTCTTGCAGCAGAAAAGTTGGTCTTACCTGTGGTCCCGAGGCTCAAGTTTGCTCGTGGGGTGCTGCCTACGAGCTCTCAGCGGCGGCAGCAACCAGGAAGATCTGCGCCGCCGTTTCCGGGAGCCTCCGTGCACCTAAGCACAAATCTTAAATGGAACGTATTACCAGCCTTCTCAGTACGCTGCTGATGCATGCAAGTTGGTGAAGCCAATTCGGGAGATCCAGTCTAACGGTATTTACCGTTAAAATCACTTACTCAGGTTTGTCACCACGAAATTCCTGCCGTTAAGGCTTGTAGAATATTTAAAGATACCAAGAATCTGCGCATTGCAGTCCGGCTCATTCCTGGGTAAACCAGCAGGCAGAAAGAACACCCTTAGCAGGCACCGAGAAATTTTGTTCTTTTGTATTGTGGTGACATGTTTTGTGGATATCTCTTAAATCCTTTTAGTTCATAACTTCTGTTAGCTTTTCTGTGTGTCTACTTTCAACCTGAGGTTCCAGATGTAAGCTCTCAGTGCTTCCTGCTGCC
>NW_022652552.1:0-1796 GCF_011064425.1 Rattus rattus
AGCTTACTCTTTTAATTTTGTATTTTTAAACCTTAAATCCGTATAATTTCCCTTTCATTACTATCATGGGTATCTTCAAAGATGGAAAACTACCCATAATGAAGGGACACCTTAAACAAAGTGATAAAATGCTAAGATCTGATTCTCCTTACAATTAGATCAGATTCTAAAATTAGTTCATTCAGATAAAAAGTTTAATTGGTGTAATGAATGTGGTAAAGATTTTACATATACCAATTATCTTTACAGACCTGAAAGAAGTCATACTGAAGAGAAACCCTATGAAGATATGAAGTGTGGTGAAGCCTTTGCACGTCGCAGTAGTCTCCGAGCACATGAGAGGACGCACACTGGAGAGAAACCCTATGGATGCAATCAGTGTGATAAAGCCTTTGCGTGTCACAGCAGTCTTCACATACATGAAAGGACGCACACTGGAGAGAAACCCTATGGATGCAATCAGTGTGGTAAAGCCTTTGCGTGTCACAGCAGTCTTCACATACATGAAAGGACGCACACTGGAGAGAAACCCTATGGATGCAATCAGTGTGGTAAAGCCTTTGCGTATCACAGCAGTCTTCACATACATGAAAGGACGCACACTGGAGAGAAACCCTATAGATGCAATCAGTGTGATAAAGACTTTGCGTATCACAGCAGTCTTCAAATACATGAAAGGACACACACTGGAGAGAAACTCTACAAATGTATTCAATGTGGCAAAGCTTTTTCAGATCAGAACACTCTACAAAGACATAAAAGAACCCACTCGGAAGAGAAACCTTATGGATGCAATCAGTGTGATAAAGCCTTTGCGTATCACAGTAGTCTTCGAAGACATGAAAGGACACACACTGGAGAGAAACCTTACAAATGTAATCAGTGTGGTAAAGCCTTTGCGTATCACAGCAGTCTTCACATACATGAAAGAACACATACTAGAGAGAAGCCCTACAAATGTAATCAGTGTAGTAAAGCCTTTGCGAGTCAGAGTCATCTTAAAAGACATGAAAGGACGCACACTGGAGAGAAACCCTATGGATCCCATCAGTGTGGTGAAGCCTTTTCAGTCCAGGACACTCTCCGAGTGCATGAAAGGACGCACACTGGAGAGAAGCCCTTTGAATGTAACCAGTGCGGTAAAACCTTTAAACTACACAGTCAACTTCGAGTACACAAAAGACTACACACTGGAGAGAAACCCCATGAATGTGATCAGTGTGGTAAAACCTTCGCATGTCCCAGTAGTTTCCAAAAACACAAAAGAATACATTCTGGAGAGAAACCCTATGGATGCAATCAGTGTGGTGAAGCCTTTTCAGTCCAGGATACTCTCCAAGTGCATGAAAGAACACATACTGGAGAGAAACCCTTCAAATGTAATCAATGTGGTAAAACCTTTTCACAGCCCAATAGTCTTCGAATACATAAAAGAACACATACTGGAGAGAAACCCTATGAATGTAATCAGTGTGGTAAGGCCTTTCCGTATGACAGCAGTCTCCGGGTGCATGAAAGAACCCATACTGGCATGAAGCCTTACGAATGTAACCAGTGTGGCAAAGCCTTTGGCTACCACAGTCATCTCCAAAGGCATGAAAGGACACACAGTGGAGAGAAACCTTATTAACATGAGCAATGTGGGAAAGCCTTTGTAAGTCTCAGCAAACTTCAGAGGCATAAATGAATTCATCCTGGAGAGAAATCTCAAGAATGTATTTAATATGGTGAAGGCGTTAAACGGTTTTATAGTCTTCATCATCACAAAAGTATACCAGAGAGAAATTCTATGAGTG
>NW_022652553.1:0-1758 GCF_011064425.1 Rattus rattus
CACCCCCTCCACAAGAAAGGTGCAAAAGGGAGGCTGCCTTCAAGCACCAGGAGGAGAAAGGGGAAAAGAATTTTCTTTCAAAAAAAAAAAAAAAAAAAAAGAAAGAAAAGAAAAAGAAGAGAAAAGTAGGCACCAGCACGCTGTTGTTTGTTTGTGGGACAGAGCAAGGATGGCCAGAAACCAGTGTGTGTGTCTGCTCCTCATTTGTTCTTGGCTGCAAGGGGTTTCCGGCTGATCTTTTTGGATTTGTCGTTATTCTTCTTTGGGGGTTCTGGGTTGGCTTGCATGTGTCTGCCGTAGAGGCTAAAAAGAGAGAGAGAGAGAGATGGGGGATAGTCATGAGCTCTGTTTACTAGTCTAAGTTTCCTAAGGAAGAACTCTAAATATTCAGAAATGTTTGACAAGCCCAAAAGAGTTCTATTGATTCTGCCCCATCCACTCCCAGACTTGACAGTTTTACACATGCAAGCACAGACTTGTACGTATGTGTATACACCCTGTTTGGCAGCATTCTATTGTGGACAAGGGTCTTGGTATTTTACACTTCCCGGGCAGGGTGGGGGAAGACAGGATCTTTGGGACTGCTGAGAACAGGTTATGTACACAAAGCCCTTTCGGAGTTGCATTCTAAAAACCGTAGTGTTTTAAGTCTACAAGGACAAAAGATCCCCGGATGGAGAGACACTATCCATTTCGTCAGAAGTGAGCGCCAACGCTCAGCCCGAGAGCCCAGGGGCTATTTAATGTGACACAGAGCGGTGGTGTTGGAGATCGTGCTGGCTGCTCATGTGTGATTGATGGTGCAGGGATGGCCACCACACATCAATGCCACATTAATAAGTACCACTGATTAAATGTTGACAAAGTGCCCCACAATTACAGTGGATGGTATCCATCGTGCAAAGGATTTAACTGAGCGGTGGATAGTAATTAATCCATAATTTATGAGTGATTCTGATTAAACAGAATTAAAGCCACCCTAAAATAAATAGAGCTCAGCCTTAACTCCCTTTATTGACACAACTGTGTTTCCAGAGAGTCCCATGCACATCTCAGCCCTCAGTGTCTCTGTAGGAAAGGACTGGCCTCATTCCAGTCGTTGCTTCTGCTATTGACTAATGGAACCAAGAGTCAGCCAAGAGACCTGCTTCTCTGTGTAAGGAGCCACTGGTTCTAATACCCACTCAAGGGGTCATCCATTCATTTACAGTTGTCTCTGTGTATATTTACGAACAATTTTATGTACTGTATGCTGCTAAGGAAGGAGTTAAGGACCACTGGATTCGAGGCAAGTGCCATACCTCGGAGCTACACCCATTCCTCCTGGCTTTTGATGCTAACACTGTATGTCTATGCACCGTGTAGAGCACAAGGATGCGCTTGATTGGCATCAAGATTATGGCTGACGGGCTGAGGGGAGAGCCTGGCAAACGGAGCTGTCCTCTTGGTAGGCAGCAAGCCAGGCACGAGTGTTTCAGTAGGTAACATGATGCTCTCTCTTTTGTTGTCTCCCAAGTGTCAGTTTAGAGACTGGTTGTTCCAACAGTGGCGAAAGAGAGGTCTGTTCTTACAGAACCGAGAATTCATAGGCGCTCATAGGAGATAGGAGATGGAGCCCAGAGCCAGGTGCAGGGACGGATCTCCAGGTAAAATGGAGTCATTTGCTTGTGTACAGGTTACAGGGGAACTTACAGAGGGATAGGCTTGGGCTCTTAGCAATTAGAAGCTCCAGAAGTTTGTGCTGACATAATGGTCAGA
>NW_022652554.1:0-1792 GCF_011064425.1 Rattus rattus
TGAACTGCCTGAGGATCCAGCTATACCTCTCTTGGGCATATACCCAAAAGATGCCCCAACATATAAAAAAGACACGTGCTCCACTATGTTCATCGCAGCCTTATTTATAATAGCCAGAAGCTGGAAAGAACCCAGATGCCCTTCAACAGAGGAATGGATACAGAAAATGTGGTACATCTACACAATGGAATACTACTCATCTATCAAAATCAATGACTTTATGAAATTTATATGCAAACAGATGGAACTAGAAAATATCATCCTGAGTGAGGTAATCCAATCACAGAAAAACACACATGGTATGCACTCATTGATAAGTGGATATTAGCCCAAATGCTCGAATTCCCCTATATATAATATAAAGTATAATTAAGAAGGAAAACATGGAAACAGTTGCTTATAATTATATTCACTATGAACATACATGAAGCCATAAATGTAAAAGCAGTGTAAATAGATCAGGGACTATCTCAAGTGTCTAGAGAGTGTGCTTGAGGCTCAACTGTGTGTACCCTTTCCTTTTATCCACAGGAGCTCACTGTGGTTTATATTGGTAAGAAGCCATGTGCTACCCTGACCCTTAACATCTTCAGTCTTCATTGTCTTCAGGAGGAGCACTAAACTTAAGAATTCTAGTTTCTTCATGGAATTACACGCTCTCAAAATAGCTGCAGTCCATGGTTGGCTAATAAAGCATTTCCAGTAGAAGATGAAGCACATATGTGTAAAATACTCTGAGCTAATTCAAGTCCTCGTACTCTCCCATCATCTCCTCCACATCGTGTTCCTTCATGGGGAACTCATTACTGATTTCCCATTTTAATAGATGTAAACTAAGAGGGACTTTTAAGCTAAAGGTTCACTTCTGTATCTCATAGAACTTTTAATCTTTTACAGGTTGCTTTCTTGTGCATGAACTTACCTTCTTGAATTTCAGTGCTTAGCATTATTGAACATCATAGTTGCTTGAATGCTTGCGATTTTTTTCATTTAAAATATGTGACATTTCATTTAAAATATGTGACAATAAAACAATTGTGTAGTCTTTACTATCATTTGAAATGGATTAACCAACACAATTGCTGTTGTGAAAAGTTAGTGGAAGAGTTCACTCTCACTGTGCAGATTTTAGCTCTGATTCTTTGCACATTAAGAGTAAGGCCCATTATTCCTCACAGAGGAAGAGTGACAGCATGTGGCAGGTTCTTGAGTACAAACCTTCAATCACTACTTCTTGAGGTTCAGTTGCATTGCAAGTGATCATCTTTTCTTCTATGATAAAATGACATGGTCTTTTTAAAAAAATACCGCCAATGGTTGGAACATTTTGGAGCTTATAAAATAAGATAAGATAAAATAAAATAAAATAACTGGGTCTGCTAGGTGATGTATGTGGTTTTATGTTCAATTTTTAAAAAACCTTCAGAAAGCAATGACCATCTTAACTAAAAATATTTAATTCAGCTGGGACACCGCCGGAACCTGAAGGAAACAGACCGGATAAACAGTTCTCTGCACCCAGATCCCGTGGGAGGGAGAGCTAAACCTTCAGAGAGGCAGACACGCCTGCGAAACCAGAGGAGACTGCTCTCTGCACACATTGCTGATTCCAGAGGAAAACACCGGAGGCCATCTGGAACCCTGGTGCACGGAGGCCCCCGGAAGAGGCGGCGCAGATCTTCCTGGTTGCTGCCACCGCGGAGAGCCCGTGGGCAGAACCCCGCGAGCGAACTTGAGCCTCGGGACCACAGGTAAGACTAACTTATCTGCTGCAAGTGACCTGCCTGGTGAA
>NW_022652555.1:0-1807 GCF_011064425.1 Rattus rattus
TTATTTTTATTTATGTGTACATGCATATGCCTGTGTGAGTGGATGCCAAGTCTGTGTGGGTGACTACGGGGAGATCAGGAGAGGGCATGAGGTACCCTGGAGCTATAGGAAGTTGTGGGCCATTCAGAATGGGTTTGGGGATGGGTTCTTGGATCCTCAGAAGGGCAGTAGGTGCTCTTAGCTGCTGAGCCATTTCTTCCGCTTCCTTCCTTCCATTTTAGGGCTCGCTGAGCACCAGAGCTGGAAAACCAAGATCATGGCATGGTGTTTCTTGTACATCCTCATCTTCCTTACTGGCTCTCCCTCCATCCTTGGGTCAGCTGAGCCCCCTCCCTGGCTGTCCCTCTGCTCCAAGCACACCTGATACACACCACTCTCAGAGGGCTGCGAGCAGTCTCAGGAAGCAAGTGAGCTGGGTCCCAGACACTGTAATTTGTGTGTGTGTGTGTGTGTGTGTGTGTGTGTGTGTGTGTGTGTGCTTACTCTACTCTTCAGAGTAGTGGATATCCTCTGTGATCCCATCTGATCCCACAGTGCTGAAGAGGCCCTGTGGTGTGGTGGTCATACATCCCTGTGAGATCTTACCCCCAGGTGTGCCGTTTATCTTACCTAACCAGCAGCAATGCCAGGTTAAGGAGTCCGGTCCCTTTAAGCTGGTTACTGTGCCAGCCCCTCCCAGATCCCCCTTGCCTTGTGTCTGGCCATGAAGACAAAGCCCTGAATTAAGGCCTCCAGATTTATTTTATTTCACGAGGATCCACAAAAGCCAGCCCAGCAGCCCATTCATCCTAAAATAGCCTCTGAAAGCCTGAGCATACGTCAGTGTCCCTTTACAGAAGGATACGGCGTTGCCATGAAAGCACCGTTTGAACAAGGTAACCACAGCAGAATCATCCCAATGTGTTCCAATCACTTGGTAACATCAAGGTTTGCTTCTCAGCAACACAGTCCTTCTGACAGTGAATGAACTGCACAACAGGGGTGTGTGTGTGTGCATGTGTGTGTGTGTGTGAGTGAGAGAGACAGACAGACAGAGAGAGAAAGAGAGAGAGAGAGAGACAGGGACAGAGACAGAGAGACAGAGGGAGGGAGAGAGAGAGAGAGAGAGAGACAGAGAGACAGAGAGACAGAGAGACAGAGAGACAGAGAGAGAGGATGTCACTGGTCATCGATGAGTCTATGTGTCCATTTCTCAGCGATGACCCTAGGCAGCAGCATGCATACTGAGCAATACTGAGCTCCTCTGTTCTCTCTGGCCTGCTGGGAGATGAGGTAGGGACTGTTTATCCCACTGAGAAGGGGCATGTATCTGAGAGCAGCAGCAAGGAGAGACCCAGGAGCAGTGCGGAGAGTCGATGGCTTTCTCCTCTGTGACTTAGAGTCCAGGGCCCATGATCCTGAAATGTCGTTATGTGTTGGGCACACATGAGTCACTTCTCTGATGTCCCAAGCAGGAGTTCTCCCAGCATGCTAAGCAAAGGGAACAGCAGAGCACTGCTCTTCACTGGTAGAAGGAGACAGGGAGTAGAGCAGAAGGACAGACTGTTCCCAGAGCCAGTTTTAGAGGCAGGCCCAATATCACACTGCCTGCAGGGGACTTAGAAACCTGGCGCTTGGCAAAACTGAGTGTGTCCCATTTGACAAGGGAGGCATGTAGTGCCCCAAAAGTCAGAAAAAGAATGAGAGAACACAGCTCAAGTCTGACTCTGTCAATGCTTGCACCACCTACAGTCTTTCTTCTAGCTGGGTCCTGAAGGGTCTCTCTCTCTCTCTCTCTCTCTCTCTCTCTCTCTCTCTCTCTCTCTCC
>NW_022652556.1:0-1765 GCF_011064425.1 Rattus rattus
TGAAAGGGCAGCCCGGGGTAGAAAGCACAGCATCAGAAAAAGCCTAGGCTTCCAAGGGAGAAGGAACTTCAAGGATTTATTGACATGGGGGAGATCACAGCTCTGGCTTCAGGCCCAGCTACTGACATTTGCGATAGATTTAGGCACCACAGTTTGACTTAGAATTATTTTTAATTCAAATTAAGGGGTCTGAGTGGGGAGTTTTGATCTGAGTGGGGGTGTTGATCTGAGTGGGGGGTTTTGATCTGAGTGGGTGGTTTTGATCTGAGTGAGGAGTTTTGGTCTCTGAGTGTGTGTGGCAGGGGGTTGATCTGCTTGGGGTGGTGTTGCTTATGCCCAGGAATAATTAAGACAGGTAATGAGAACAGCTTTCTGGCCCTTCTCTCCAGCTCCTCCTTTCCCCACCCCTCAAGCTTCCTTTCCCCTCCTATCAAAATCATTCCAGTGGCTTCATTTCTTATCTCTCTTTGACTTGCTCCTCCTGCCCAATACAGGTTCTTGGAAGTGGACCAGAAATGGGAAGAACAGGGCCACTCACAACTAATCTATCTATGGGACCAGGGACTGTGTTTAGCTCAGGACCTAGACTACCAGCCAGTCTCAGCTATTTTTACCAGTACCCAGAAGATATCTGAGTCACAGGGACAAATGGAACCATATTGTATCCCATGTAAGATTCCTCTTAGTATATTGAGTATATATTTACCTACATCTGTGGCTTCACCATTAGCCTGGGGCAACACTCTAAGGCTGTTGACTTCTGTAGGAAATACTCTGAACTCTAGCAACCAACCTAAGCCTACTGAGGAAAGAATAAAGCATGATATTGGGTCTTCTTCTATTTACTATGAAGATCTCCTGAGATAGCCAAGCTAGTCTTACACTCTCTATGTAGCACAGGATAACCCTGAACTTCCAATCCTCCTGCTTCTGCTAATGACCCAAGTGATAACATTACAGTGTGCACTGCCCTGCAAGATGTAAGGACTGTTGAGCAGTCAAACCCGGGGCTTCACGCATGTTAGCCAAGCACTCTGCCAACTAAGCTACATCCCCAGCTTAAAGTTGGGAACGATATGAAGGTCATGTACCATAGGCCCCCTTTCTTCCTAGTAAGAATGTAAAGATTCAGAAAGCCACAGTGGCTTTACCAAGGTCACAAACTGATGTCAAGATAAGGCTTGGCCATAGATCAAACGTGCAATGCTGCTCACATCAGAGCATAGATCGCATGTTAGTTTTCTGTTTCTGTGGATGATGTGTGGGTCTACAGTCTTGACCAAGAATTTCAAAATAATATTAACTGAGCAATTGCTAATGCCAGAAAACATTGGTTACATGCAAGAAGATCAAACGTGCTGCCACTGTGCTGGAAGCCTGACATTTCATTACCTTTCTTAAGAGGTGAAGTTCAAAACCCGTGGGAGAGAGACCTCACCGCCTGGTCAGGTGGGCACTCCTGAGGCTGCAGAGCAGAAGAGACCACCAACACTGCCCACCCCTGCCCACATCCCTGGCCCAAGAGGAAACTGTATAAGGCCTCTGGGCTCCCGTGGGAGAGGGTCCAGGAGAGGCAGGAGCCCTGCCTGATTGGCCGGACCGGAACCTGAAGGAAACAGACCGGATAAACAGTTCTCTGCACCCAAATCCCGTGGGAGGGAGAGCTAAACCTTCAGAGAGGCAGACACGCCTGCGAAACCAGAAGAGACTGCTCTCTGCACACATTACTGATTCCAGAGGAAAACACCGGAGGCCATCTGGAACC
>NW_022652557.1:0-1790 GCF_011064425.1 Rattus rattus
GTTAGGGGCAACCCAACATCACTGTTGAACTGACCGATCCCAACGTACAAAACACAGGCGTGACAACAAAGATGATATCAAGGGGCTCAGCCCGGTGCCCCTGGGTGCAGGTTGTGCTTTGCAGGGAAGGAAAGAGGGAAGGGAAAGTAGAAAGGAAGGGAAAAGAAAGGAAGAGGGACGGGGCTGCCAACTTTGCCACGCACCTAGTGGCCCCTCAAAGACCTGCCTGGCAACTGCACGTGTCCCTATGACCGAGCATCCGTCTTGGACTTTACTATTGTGATGACGCTGGTGGCAGCCACCTTGCCAGGGACCAGGGGCCCCAGGCCAGCAGCAAGGGGACCCCGAGCCGGGGCCACAGGGCTGCGGGCCACGGTCCTGGCAAAGTTCTGCAGGGCCTCATACTTGGAGCGCAGCGCATCGAGCTCCAGCTTCATGCTGGCATTCTCGGAGGCCAGCTTCTCCACCTCCTGCTGTAGCTCCGCCTTCTGCTTTTCCAGCTCCTCCTTCTGTGTCACCCGCTTCACTCGACAGCTGGCTGCGTAGCCTCGGTTCTTGAGTGTGCGCCGGCGCTGCTTCAGCTGGATAATCTCTTCCTTGGATAGGCCTCGCAGGTGCTGGTTCAACTCTCGCACCGACATGGTCACCAGCTCCTCATCGGTCAAGCTGGTGCCATTCTCGCCTGGCTCCCGCTTCACCTTTAAGGCCCCAAAACTACCAGGGGTAGCACACTCACAATGGGCCCTCCCACCCTTTATCACTAATTGAGAAAATACCTTACAATTGAATCTCATGGAGGCATTCTCTCAAGGGAGGCTCCTTTCTCCGAGATAACTCCAGCTTTTTTCATGTTGACCCAAAAACCATCCAGTACAATTGACCGCTTGTCAACTTGAGACACAAACACATCACTATTAAGCTTCAAGTCTTATTTTCTTATTCATCCCCAAGATCTAAATATCTTTAAAACTCCCACAGTCTTTACATATTCTTACATATTAGAATGCCATTCCCTTTAAAATATACAATCTCTTTTAAAATACAAATTCTTTTTATAATTCAAAGTATCTTAACTGTGGGCTCCACTAAAATACTTTCTTATTTCAAGAGGGAAAAATATCAGGGCACAGTCACAATCAAAAGCAAAACCAAACTCAATGTGTGGAATGCACTCAAGATCTTCTGGGCTCTTCCAAAGAGCTGCTGTCACTTCTTCAGCTCTGCACTCTGTAGTACTCTAAGGTCAGTTTGATCCACTCCACTGACACGTCTCTTCTACATGATCATCTTATCATACTGGCATCTCTAAAACACTGGAGACCTTTGCTATAAGAAGGTTGAACCAACAGCTGCTCATAGGTACTCTTCATGGTACCCAGCCTCAATACTTTGCATAACCCCTTTGGTCCTGGGCTATTAACTAGAATTGAGGATGCATTTTTACCAATGGCATTCACTGGAATCTCACAGTGCCAAGACTCAGTTGCTATTTAGGACCCCTCCAAGTCTTCAAAACCAGTACTATGTGAGTGATTCTTTCTCATTACCTAGTCCAGTTGCTATCTCAAGAACACAGCTTCTTTGTGCTCTCAGAAAATAATATTTCACCTTAGTGATGCTGTTCTCTCCTTAATCACTGCTAATTTCTTAACCCCAGCTAACCAACAATTATTGTCTCAGTAGCACAGAGGTTTCATTTTTGTAGGTCTGGTATCTTGTTAATCACACCTGATTCTTCATTCCCAGCTAACCAAAAGCACATTTTCTTTACAAACAAAAAAGCAATGGCC
>NW_022652558.1:0-1787 GCF_011064425.1 Rattus rattus
TTTGTGGTTTTCTGATTTCGATTGCTCCCTTCGATTGCTCCCTTCGATTGCAAACTGCGTATGTTGATTTTATGGCTATATCGGTTAAGGCTAAAGTCGGGGCTGGGTTAATTGGTGCGGGTGGTGCTGGAGGAGGCATTTACTATTCCACTTCTGGATCTTCTGGAGGTACCGTTCCCGCTAAGGGATTGGAAAACCCAACAGTTAGAAGCATGTTTGAGGGTTCACAAATCAAAACCAACACTCATGCAGGCGATAAGTCATTCATTCGGCCAGGAGCGTGTTTTAAGAAGTTATGAAAGGATGTGGATGTCATACATAAGAAATCGAATCCTTGAACAGGTTCATTAAGTGCTCGTGGTTGTGTTTCGGCAGACGTTAGCTTTACTGAGGATGGACGAATGGTTTTGGGTCATTTTGAATTGGCAGCGATTGATCCGGATAAGAAACAGGCATCGAAAAAGGGAGTGGGTTCGGTTGTGGGAATATTTATATCCCCGCATTGAGAAAAACCTAATCACTTAAATATTTCCCGATGGATAATGCATCTGAAAAAGCAACACGATGTTGACGATCAAAGAAATAAAGATAAATGAATACAGGAGAAGGGATATGTATTTGACTATGAGATCGACACTTCTCAATATCAGAAAATGATTGTTAGTCGAAATTGATTTAAGTCATCGAAAGAAGATTTAATTGTGGATTTGAAAAGTTTGTGTACTTGGAAAGAGGGAGATCAGTCCTGTAACAAGGTGACGGAAGATAAGGATGTTAAGTGGCAAAGAAAGGTGGAATTGTTTGATTGGGACAAAGGTCAAGTATCATTCTCAGATGCGAAGAATAAATCAAGTGAATATCAATTTATGCCCGATGTGTTGTCAATGACATTTGGAACAGACGATTCAACAAGCACACTTAAAACCTTTATGGGATTTAAGGACGGCACTTTTGAGCAGTGAATTAAGGATACACAAGAAGATGATGGTTACTCTTGGGAATATGATGACGATTCCAGCGGTTGATCTAATGTTAATCCACAGAGAAAGAATTACCTATCGGCAATGGCAACATTACAGGATATCTTTGTAAGGCCTAACCCTAGTCATCAGCCGTAAATTACTTTCGTAGTTAGCTCTTTAACTTCCATCTTTCATGAGCATCTATTAGGCAAAGACTTAAGTCTACCTCGTATTGCAAATTTTTTGGTGGTTTTTTAATTTCGATCGACCTTTCGATCGCTTCCTGAATATGGAAGAAGTTTCATGGGAGTTAAAGAGATAGCCATTCCTGCATTGGCGACTGTTGGTGGTACTGGAGCGGGCGCAGGAGGAGCTTATGCTGCTGGGAATTATTTTGGAGATGTAGGAGATGGTGGAGTGTCATCCTCAGAAAAAGCGGATTCATCCACAACAGACAAGGTAGAATCGTCGTCTACTTCACCAGGGAAGTCTGAGTCGTCTGTCATTCCTAAGTGCGTAGACACCATAGAAAGCAAAGAAGGAGACGATAAGTGACTGGTGGACTTAAGTTCCACTTCTACTTTGGTTGATGATGATGTTAAGTTTGATGAGATAAAAAAACCTAGTCAGGGTTGTTTGGTTATGAATTTGACTAAGTCAAATGGAGACCAGAAGGTGACAGGGGCTAATTTTGAGTTAGTGGTGTTGGGAGGCGAAACTGAAAATAAACCTGATAAGGGTGCTGTGATTTGATCTTCTCTAACCAAAGGGAGTTCGGGATTTTCGTTGGTAAGTAGGTTACTTTATCTAAATAAGGAAACGGAT
>NW_022652559.1:0-1784 GCF_011064425.1 Rattus rattus
GGTTACAAAGAGATCTGGAATCACAACATTTATCTTCTACTTTCAGATTTCCTCTAGTAATTGTTCTGCTCACACAATGGGTCCAGCATGTCTGGACCCCATAACTGAGAAATTCACCTGCAGAGAAATAAGGGGAAAAGGCAAAACATAAATGTTTGAAAGGAATCAATGACTTTTTTAATAAGAAGGTCCAGAATCCTGGGTCAATCATTCATCTGGTAAATTTACACATGGAGAATACCCTATTTACAAAACTACTGAATGGAATTTTAGTTATAAAACCTTTCATCCCTGATTATAGCCACTTAGATTACCCTGGGGACCACAAAGAGAACCTGTAAAAATGTATTTTTTTATCTTCATTGATTTATTTGTTTGGCCTACCAAACCAGCCAATACCAGAGGAAGGGAGCCCTTTCCTACTTTTATATAGAAATGTATTCTGCCACACTCTCCACCTTAGCCCACGTATCTGAGGAAGGTTGTATCCAAAAAGACAAGCATGGTCACTCTGAGACTCCTAAAATGGCACATACCTGAAGTAACTGTCCATAAGAGACACTTTTGGTTCCTTTTAGTTACACAGTGTCCTGGCTCTTTTAGACAATTCTTGGTAGAATTGAAACGTTTACACTTCAAACTACCAGAGCGGAAAGGCAAAATGAAGTATAAGAGGTTTACTCAAGGTCAGCTTCAAACATGGTACCTGTGAGTCTGAAGAAGAAATTATCACTAGTGGAGATTGTGTTGCATGCTGTGCTGATCCCTACAGGCCTCTGGAAAGAGATGTATTCAAGGCAACAAACTTTAGGGGACTCTCTACCCCAAATCCTGAGAATAGATAAACCATAATGGTGAACATCAGAGACCTGATGCAAGCTGCCTAAGCCAACCACACATGGATGGCCAGGTCCTCCTGTTTTCTCATTGTTATCCTATCGAGAATGTTGCTTGCCCTACTTTCAATCTACATTTAGAGCCATGAACAATTGAGTGTAAGAAATTGAAAATAGGGAGAGCCCGTGGGCAGCACCCCGCAAGCAAACTTGAGCCTCGGGTACGCAGGTAAGACCAACTTTTCTGCTACAAACGACTTGCCTGGTAAACTCAGGTCTCACAGAGGCGGAGTTCCTCTGGGACCGGACACTTCCGGTGTTTGGCCAGACTCCAGGGCTGGCGGATCCCTGCCCTCAGCAGCTCTCTGCTCCCAGGCCCCCTTGGAGGGGAGTTCTCGCCCCCTGGTCGGGCGGGCACTCCTGAGGCAGCAGAGCTGAGGAGACCACCAACGCTGCCCACCCCTGCCCACATCCCTGGCCCAGGAGGAAACTGTTAACGGCCTCTGGGTACCCGTAGAGGAGGGCCCAGGAGCAGCAGGTCCACCGCGTCTGAGACACCGCACCTGAAGGGACCGACCGGATAAACAGTTCTCTGCACCCAAATCCCGTGGGAGGGAGAGCTAAACCTTCAGAGAGGCAGACACGCCTGGGAAACCAGAAGAGACTGCACGCTGCACACAGTACTGAGCCCAGAGGAAAACACCAAAAGATATCTGGAACCCTGGTGCACGGAACCTCCCGGAAGGGGCGGCGCAGATCTTCCTGGTTGCTGCCGCAGCGGAGAGCCAGTGGGCAGCACCCCGCAAGCGAACTTGAGCCTCGGGTCCACAGGTAAGACCAACTTTTCTGCTGCAAGTGACTTGCCTGGTGAACTCAAGACACAGGTCCACAGGAACAGCTGAAGACCTGTAGAGAGGAAAAACTACACGCCCGAAAGCAGAACACTCT
>NW_022652560.1:0-1784 GCF_011064425.1 Rattus rattus
CCTGCACACACATGTGAGTACATGTAATCAAGATTAAAACATAACCTGTGATTGCCAATGGCCACACTCTTGAGGGAATTGAGATACTTGGAAACTGCAGGTCAAAAGCTGTGGCTTGTGAAGTTTTTGTTATTCAATGAATTCTGATGTTGCAGATGAATACAAATGTATCTGCCGATGGTTTTTTTGTTTTTTTTTTTTAACTAGAACACCCAGGAAAGTTGAGTTCTCAGAAATAGAGCTGACTGAAACCTCTAGCCAGTATTTCCAAATCCTTGTAACCCTTAGTGAAAGAACTTCAAAATGAGACAAAGAGAGGGAACAGAAAGAATTTTATTGCAGACTTAAAGTATCACTCAAGAGAGCTGGCTTCTTAATATATACTCAAGACTCTTAGGATTTTTAATAATTTTTTTGTTTGTTTGGTTTGTTTTTTTGTTTGTTTGTTTGCAAACTTTAATGGAAGGGTGACTCATTCCTGAGTTAAGGAATGATGGAATCCTGAGAATGGATGGAGATTTCCCCTAGCAATAGGGATTATTCCCCCTTACGTGAGTTTGGGGTGTTATGACAAGAGCTCCCTGACAGGAACTTACTGCTTAAGAAGGCTGGTCATGTTGTTGTAAGGAAACTAACCATGGCTAGTGTTGACTAACACTGTTTCATTTTGAATTTCTATGCAGTCACATGGTATCTTGTCAGTCACTGGTGTCTTGTCTAACTATCTCCCGGTAGGGGCAATCTCAAGCATATGCTGTTTGCCTCTTTCTCCTTTGCCTACAGGGCTGCCTCAATTGTTATTGTCACTGGACATTTAGATTTGTTAAATCTGTCACACGGTTTCTATGTATGGAGAAAGAAGTTGTATGTAGGAGAGAAGTTGAAAATAAATTGATTTACAGTTTGGTTAAGGTGGAGCTAGGTGTGGGGATTTGGGCTAATCCCTGCCTTCCACGCCTATAGATACCTTACAATTTATAGAAAACAGTAAGGACATATGCAAATTTAACTGTGAGACAGGCTAATGTCCCACGCACGACTTCCCGCCGGCAAGAAGCACGCGAGACATAGAAATTCTTACTATGAGTGACTTTATTCCTGTCTATTCCTCTCTCATGGTGGAAGCCCCGCTTGCGCCGCCAGGCGCACCCTATTTATCCCCCGTGTGTGCACCCACACCTGATTGGTTGCTTACTCATGACCTCATCAGGTACGCCCCGGAAATGGGCAAAGACCTGGCATGAAGGCACTCTAGCACATGCGCACACAGTTAATCTCCCCATAGGGAGCCGGCTTGCGCGGTAAAGGCTAGCGCCATCTTGACTGACCTGGCCTTCCACGTGGGGCGCAGTGGAAGCCAGCGCCATCTAGTGGTGGCGAATGTTATTGCGGCCCTCTACATCTCACCCTTTTAATATATATAATTTTATAGCAGTCATGATCACCCCATCGCGTGCAATGAGGAAACCTCGGCGATGTGCAGGGGCTGATCAAAGGAAATCACTGAGTCTCTCTCAATCCCAGTGCAATGATCCACAGATCTATGGGGTGCAAGAGCAGAGAACTCAGAATTTAAAGAGAGAGACCCTCTCCTCCCAGTGTAAATGGACCCACAGGTCCTTGGGGTGCAGGAGCAGGGAACTCAGATACAGAGTAAGTCCTGAGCAAGATAACCAAATTTCAGTGGAGGCCCTTTGTACAATGGCCACAAGTGTTTGAGTGAATAACGGCCTTGTCACATTACTGTTGAGATCTGAGTTTGCAAACCAACCATGGTATGAATA
>NW_022652561.1:0-1784 GCF_011064425.1 Rattus rattus
ATGATCTGTGGTGCCTTCAGAAGCATGTGGGAATCCAGCTTTATAGCCTTTAATGACATGTTTCTTTTTAATTAGCAGATTCAGGTACTGAAGGGGTGTCTCAGTCAGTAAAGTGCTTGCCACTCAAGCATAATAATCTGAGTTCAGATTCTCAAAACCTATGTAGTGATCTGAGAAATGTAGCTCTAATCCTAGCCCTGGGGCAGCAGAGACAGGAGGATTTCCAAGGCTTGCTGACTGACTACTTTGGCAGAATTAGTGAGTGCTGCATCCATTAAGAGATCTTATCTAAAAAATAAGGTGGAAGACAACAGAGGAAGGTGTTTGGCATTGACATCTGCCTTCACATGCATATTTGTGGACACATATGTTCATACACACATGAACACGGATCCACATACAAAATCAACATTCATGCAAAAATTAGTATGTATAAAATGACATAATGAAAATTTAAAAATTTGAATATATTTCAGTGTCAAATATTGTTTTCTATACATTTCTCATCATACTTCTATTTCCACTGTTCATATAATCAAACATTCCCCTAAGCACACTTGTAGTACTATACTTGTACATGTTCATATATAGTAGTAATGAATGTTTCTCATTTGAGTTGATGTGCTCTCTCCAAGAGTGAAAGACCATCTAACAAAAATCCCAAAACCACACATGAGACACCTTCTTTTGGGTTGTTGGCCAGGGATGTCTAAGGGACACCCAAGACATACAGCAATTGCTATTGGCCTTGGTTACTCCCTAGAGGGGGAAGGTAATGGAAGGTAATCCTCTATTGTTAAAGACATCAGGTACTGCGGAAACAGGGCCAAGAGGTCCATGAGCTGGAAGTACCTGGATGCCCCCTCTCTGATACCTCACGGTATCAGAAGTCACCTTTCCAAAGGAGGGAAGCAACAAACAGCCCTACCCACTTTTGACATAGATGTACTTCATCGACCACAAGCTTGGCATGTAAACCCTATGAGAGCAGTAATGGCACATATATGTAGGTGGTAACCAACTTCTCTCTAATTGGACTTAAGACCAATTCAACAAGAGGGATACCATGCCCGGAGCTGGAAACTACCTAACTAATCAGTACTGGTGAAATCATGGCTATTGTAGGAGAAGCTATGGCCACTGATTTGCTCAACCAGCACAATTCCTAACAACAGTCTGCAAACATTTGTCTTTATGCTGACAGATAAGTGCAGTCTTCACACCTCATCAAGGAAATGGTTCTTTGCAGAAAATCACAAATAATCAATTGGCAGAGTTGTGATGCCCAGTCCCAGTGGATAGATCTATAAAACACTCAGAAATTTGAAGCTTAGGGAACAATGAGGAGGAGGTGGTGTGGAAAGATTGTGAGAGACAGAGGATGAGGGAGTTTGCACTGAGACTGTATCTCCTAGAAACATCAGAAGCTACCTGAAAAGTCTAACCAACATGAGCTGAACAAGGAGGACATCAATGAACAGGCCAAACTGCATAAAGGCAAGTCCACAAGACCTCAACCTTACACAAAGAACCAAGGAAAGCTGGGAATAGGAGAGGTGACCCTCACCAGGGAAGAACACACCAAGTGGTTGTCTACTGCCAAAGAGTCAGCCTTAAAAATATACAAGAAACATTATAAGGACTTAGCTGGTTATATTTAGGGATACATATGTACATACAAATACATATGTACGGGTTGTAACAACTGAGGTGGGAAAAAGCCATGAGTTTGAAGGAGAGAAGGAATATATATATATATATATATATATATATATATATATATA
>NW_022652562.1:0-1783 GCF_011064425.1 Rattus rattus
AATGGGGGGAGGGTTGGGAGGGGAACACCCATAAGGAAGGGGAGGGGGGAGGGGGATGTTTGCCCGGAAACCGGGAAAGGGAATAACATTCGAAATGTATATAAGAAATACTCAAGTTAATAATAATAAAAAAAAAATATGACATGATCTGAATTATCTAAGCCACAATTGGGGTTTGAAATTGGTCATCTTATTTCAAGGTTTATTGTTTACAACACCGTTTAAAATAACTAAAATAAGCAATGAAAAGAGTCACACCCCAATTTACCCATGCTACCTTAGTGTAAGGACAACATGTCAGAGAAACAGGACTTACATGATGTGTCCCCGACTCTAGTTCCAGTGGTCTGATGCCCTCTTCTGGCCTCTAAGAACACCCAGAACATCCACGGTACACAGATATATGTATACAAATGTATGGGCAAAATGCCCATACAAGCAAATCTTTTTAAAGTAACATAAAATGATGTTAACTGACAATCTATTATAAAATATTCACATTTATGGGGCTGAATAGAATGAAATCTCCATAATTTATAATGTAAACTCCTGTAGTTGACCAAGGATGTAATCAAAAACTACACCTTTTTAGTTTGAAATCTGTAATAATCCTGCTTTGCTACTTGCTTAACTGTTGTAAATAGAAATCACTAAATTAGGGGGCTTTCAAGGATTAAAGAAAGCATATAAAGGGATGGAAGAGGCAAATAGTAAACTAGCTCAGGTTGCAAACCAGGGATCATTCAGAACTACCCAGAGAGGAATGAGTGGGGGGAGTATTCAATGGAAGACACGACAAACCAAAAGTTTAGTCTGCATGTTGACATTGGTGTACGCCAGTCACCATTAATCATGCCATCTTATCTAAATGTTTGCTAAACATTGATTAGCCTTATCTTCAATTTCCTGTGTTCATGAAATTTGTTTCATAAAATGATCCTAAGTAACTTAGAATGTGGAGCTGGCAATTCCAGAAAAGCACATTCGTGGCTTGAATTGTTTAACTTGTATGTAAATTGCAAGAGTGTTTGAGGAACAGTGCAGAGTAAGAATGGCCAAGATCTTAATCCTCCTAAACTTTCCTATAATTATTAATTTGTATTGAGACCAGAAGTAAAGGAACATGTCTCACCAACCACCAGTGACGAATGGGAAAGGTACAGAAACATGACCTGTGTGGAGGTCAGTGAGCCAGGCATTTTCCAATAGGTCAGCAGGAGGGTGTCGGCTCACCAGCCCTTCTTCTTACGCAGTAAGCAAGTCTAATTACAGAATGGCTAAACAGGCCAAGTGTTCAGGTGGAACTCTCCCACCTGAGACTGCTCAGTTTTTCCATTTAAGGCTGTTTTTCCATAATTACTTTCCAAACTGTCTGTGGGGAATCAGTGTGTTGCCTTTGAGACGTGTTTAAAATGTTATCGCATTGTTTGCAAACATGCTTATTCCTCATTGTCAATATAACCGGTGTTTTAAGACTGACCGAATCTCATTTCTCACGTTCCTCAAAAGGAATAAAATCAGGAAAAGCTTCTTAGATAGTAAGGAGGAGTGCACTTAGGAATTCTGAGACAAAAATGCTGAGCTATACACCCGCGGATCCCGGCCCGCAGCAGCTCTCTGCTCCCAGAACCCGTGGGAGAGATACCTTACTGCCTGGTCGGGTGGGCACTCCTGAGGCTGCAGAGCGGAAGAGACCACCAACACTGCCCACCCCTGCCCACATCCCTGACCCAAGAGGAAACTGTACAAGGCCTCTGGGTTCCTGTGGGGGAGGGCCCAGGAG
>NW_022652564.1:0-1779 GCF_011064425.1 Rattus rattus
GTGTGTGTGTGTGTGTGTTTGCGTGCACATGTGCATTTAGGGAAACAAATTCTTATTACACTCCCAATTCCCCCTTCCCAGTAGCAGATTCTGACCTCGTCCCCTAAGGCCCATGGGATAAATTTTCTTAAGGGTCTGCTCTGAATTCCCTGTTTCCCTGTTCCACTTCCAGCTTCCAGGATGTCAGTGACTACTGTGGCGCCTCCTGACCTTACAGGTGAGTTGAATCTAACACAGCTACTGCGATCTTATACCTGGGAGACAGGAGTTCCTTCTAGCCACTGCAGAGGGGCCTTGAACAGGATCTATCCCATCACTAAACCCCAAGTCTTCTAAGATGACTAGGTCAACCCACATGGCCAACAGGCTCCTAGGATATTAAAGCTTTTTTCTTAAGGATCTGTATTTTGAAAGTTTTTAAAAGAGGAGTGTTATTGTCAAGGGGATGAGTAACAAGGTCAAGAAAGAGAGAGGGAGAAGATCAAGTCCCATGGAGGCACAACCTAAATTAGTTCTGACCCTCTTTCCCCAGGAATTGAAATGCAAAATTGACTCAGCTCAATGCAAAAGTTGAATAAAGAGCAGACACTGGATAAGTGTCTGGGAAGTGGTGTTGATGAAACACTAAGCACCATGGCTTGGGGCTGGAGAGGCTCAGGGGATCACTTGCTCTTCTTTTAGACGATCCGAGTTCAACTCTAAGCGTCCCTATTGCCTAACTCACAATCACCTGTGACTCCAGCTCCTGGGACCTGATGTCCTCTTCTAGACACCATGGGCACTTGCACACACACACACACACACACACACACACACACACACACAGAGAGAGAGAGAGAGAGAGAGACAGACAGACAGACAGAGAGACAGAGACAGACAGAGAGACAGAGAGACAGAGAGACAGAGATCTAAACACTCACTTGGATTTTCAGAACTCTTGCACACCAGGAAGCAGATGCCCTGTGAAAAGTCTTACTGCCCCAGACACAGGGCCATTAGGAGGCCAAGGCATCTGGTGGAAAGCATCCTAGTGGGGACATCCCCTCCATTTTCTGCTAATCCTGCTCACAAGGGAGTGAAGAACCCTTTAGAATCTTCCAACCCCACCACCATCTTCTGTAACTGCAGAAGAAGAGATGCCCATGGGACCTGGTCAGTCCATGGGATTATGAAAAAATAGCCATTGGCTCCCACTCTAAACCAGAGTAAGAAGGTTATTTATATAGCCAGAGGACACTGGAGAAGGGAAGTGTGCCTGCAGGGCGGGTCCAGGCAGAGCCACAGCACACGTGACAGATCGTGGGACTTCTTTTAGAGAATATGGCTTTTAAAGGAGTCTTTAAAAGTCTCACTTCTAGCCACAGTGCTTGGCTCAGGCACAGACAGAGGTGAGATTTTTTTTTCATTATTAACATTTTTTAAATTAAAATCTAACTTCATTTTTCCCTCCCCTTTCTCCCTTCAGTTTCTGTCCCATGTACTACCTCCAACCTTCTTGCTTCCTCTTGAAGTATTTTTTAAAATGCTGTGATTGTGATGTGTGAGCATACACACGTGTGTACATACATGTGCATACATGTCCATATGTGTGTGCACACATATATGCACATGTGTATACACACATACATGTATGTCTTATATAAATATTTACTTCTGAATTCATTCAGAGTTGCTTGTGTGTACATGGTGTCAGGGCTGACCACCTGGTGTTAGATAATCAATGGGGAGGCATCTTTTACTTTCAACATTCCTTGCTTGTCTGTAGCTTTTTTTTTTTTT
>NW_022652565.1:0-1567 GCF_011064425.1 Rattus rattus
TGCCACATTCAGATGATTTATTAGCTTGTAACTGATCAACAGCTCCTTCTTAGGAAGGGTGGGGCAAAGCGCAGGGCCTGCCTTGGGCAGAGGGTGATGACTAAGTAGGATAAGTGCTCCACTGAGAGTTTCCTTTCTAAAACTTTCTGGATCTTTCAACCACCACAACCAACATCTGCCACATCATTTTAGAGTAGACTTTTCCCCTAAACTAAACCTCAGCCCACAGTCTTTCAGGCAAAAATAATTTTCTTTGTTATAATCACAGGCAGTTTCATTGGGAGTACATGCCATGTGTCATATAATATTGAGAAGCAAGTTTGGATTTTTTCCAATTTGTCTTTTTTTTTTTTTGAGATGATGATTTACTTTACAGCTTAGGCTTGACAGAGCTATAGCAGGCTGGTCTGGACCCCATGATAATCCCCCTACTTCAGACCCCCACGTGGTGGGATGATTGGTACAAGCTGACCCACCTGGTCTACCAGTTGTATTTCTTAAGGATGTAGTCATCTCTATTCAGGGTTTTATCCTTGATCATGGCAAGAAGCATTACTTGGAACTTTTGAAATCTGCTGTCCTGGTCAAAGTCTCCAGAGATACACTTTGAGGTGTAGCTGGGAACGCTGCTGCAAAGGGGGGCCAAGGAAGGTGGGAGGCAGGGCAGGGCCCGGAAAGCTTCACCCCTCCTGTAAGTCTGTGGAGAGACATGGTTCTGCCAACACAGGTGAGGGAGCTCTGCTTCCTGCCCCATCTCAATGGGCTGGTACATTCCAGGCTGGAATCTTGAACAAAGCAGTCAAGTAAAGGAATTCCTCAAAGAGTGATTCAGATATGCTCAATTGAAGGGAAGTGTAGGCTTAGACTTTGTTAAAATTTATTTTTGATAAGGGTTTTTAAAAACATAAGCCTACAGGAGATGCCTCTAGTTTCTTTAGAAACTCATGTCTCTAAAGTTTTTCTAAAAAAAATGTCTTATGAGAAGGTGTTTTTACTAAAACATGCACAAGAAGATGCTTTATTAAGAACAGACACATGATGTTTTTCTGGAGTCAGCCTAAAAAAAAAAAGACATATGATGTTTTGCTAAGGTGGATGCTTAAGAAATCACATGATGTTTAAAAAAAGATATAAATATAGTCCAACAGACAATAGACAATGCTGGATGGTGTTGGTACACCTTGCTATTCTTTACTGATGCTGGTCTTGGCCTTCGACGATGATGCTAGGTGATACTGGTACACCTTATCTTTCTTCATTGCTCATCGTTTGCCGTGACTTCATAGAAAAAAAAAACACACCAAAGAAAAGACAAACAAAATTTTAGTGGTGTTCCAGGGCTTTCGCCACTTCAGCAGACTCGGGCCAATCACAAAGCCTTATGGTTTCTTGTCGATCTACCTGCTGTTACTGATTTATAAGTGCTGTTTGCAAGTCCTACTGTTGCTGATCCATAAATGATGTTTACAAACAGAGTCGCCACTACTTATTCATATAAACGAAACTACTGTTATCCTGACAACACAGATCAAATTTACTCCAGAAAATATTTTTAAACAGGTCCACA
>NW_022652566.1:0-1778 GCF_011064425.1 Rattus rattus
AGAAGAAGAAGAAGAAGAAGAAGAAGAAGAAGAAGAAGAAGAAGAAGAAAACAACAGTAGCAGCAGCAGCTGGGAATAGAAAGTATAATCCCTCACTTTACATCATTTTCCAAGGCAAAGGAATGATGGCAGCCTCAAACGGAGTGCCTGCTCTGTTGTAACAGGTACTGGTTTTCTGACTGCATAAAGAATGGGGAAGAAGACAAGTTTACTCCTCAACCTATCACTGAGTAGGAAGCAAGGTAAAAGTGGGACTTGAATTCAAGTCTTTTTGCCATGAATACTGTTTTAAAACTACCTGAACCTGCTGTGCTCTATCGTCGGGAAGGGAGTCAGAAGTGAAAAGAAAACACAAAGAAAATTCAAATCAAACTGGTTTCTAAAGGTGGAGGCTTATATACATGGAAGGTATCCTGGGGCTGCAGTAAAATCGATGAAGACCCACCCCTGGGTAACTTTAGCAGCCTGTTGCCTTGCAGGGTTTTTCCCTTTAAGGTGATACTGATATGCATTTTGGCAGCTAATACATAATAAAATATTTCACATGCACAAGAGAAAATGAGGATCTAATCAGAAATCCAAGGTCACAATAAAGTAGAGAAATCTGTTAACACAAAACCTTTGCTCTTTGCACTACCGTCCTGTCCTTAATTCACATAGCACTATGATTAGCAAAGTCCATAGCAAGACCGTAGACCAAATTAAGTCCATGTTGTAAATCTCCTGTCACGTTGTTTCTTCTCATTCATATTGCTTGAGAAATTATGCTAGAGACAAGTACATGAGAGACTGAAAATTCACTGGTGCCACATTTCTAAATGACATTGTTTTAAAAGGTGTCCTTTAATTTTATTTTGTCTGCCGTTAATTTTTATGGTAACTCTCTTTGAAGGGGTAAAAGTTTTCAATGTTCAGTCTTTTGGCCTTATGATATCACTCGTCAGTATAATGCTGTCACTTCTTTGAAATAATAAAATCTGTTTAATTCCTGCACTGCATCATGCACTGAGCTCAATAAAAGCATTTTGCACATAATCAGCAATAAATGTGTTCTTTAAAACAACCACCGTTAACGAGCATCTGCATTCATGTGCATTCTCCAAGAAGCAGAAGCCAAAATGAGAGCACTTCTTTAAGAGAAATTCCTCATAAGGAAGACATGGTTGGAAAGGCCACAGTCCAAGTGTGTGGTTTAAAAACTGAAGAGGATTCAGAGAAAGGACTGAAAGAGCTTGAAGGGGGTTGAGACTCCATATGAACAACAATGCCAACCAACCAGGGCTTCCAGGGGCTAAGCCACTACCCAAAGACTATACATGGACTGACCCTGGACTCCAACTGCATAGGTAGCAATGAATAGCCTAGTAAGGGCACCAGTGGAAGGGGAAGCCCTGCCAAGACTGAAGCCCCAGTGAATGGAATTGTTGGGGGGAGGGTGGTAATGGGGGGAGGATGGGGAGGGGAACACCCATATAGAAGGGGAAGGGGAGGGGTTAGGGGGATGTTTGCCTGGAAACTGGGAAAGGGAATAACAATTGAAATGTAAATAAGAGCAGCAGCTCTCTGCTCCCAGAACCCATGGGAGAGATACCTTACCGCCTGGTCAGGAGGGCACTCCTGAGGCTGCAGAGCGGAAGAGACCACCAACACTGCCCACCCCTGCCCACATCCCTGACCCAAGAGGAAACTGTACAAGGCCTCTGGGTTCCTGTGGGGGAGGGCCCAGGAGCAGCAGGAGCCCTGCCTGAGACACCGCCGGAACCTGAAGGAAACAGACC
>NW_022652567.1:0-1764 GCF_011064425.1 Rattus rattus
TGCAAAATAAACAAATCTATCTCTCTAGCAGGCTAGCTTACTTCTGTCTTCAGTGAAATAATAGCAATCTAGGTACAATTTTTCCTTCTGTTTTGTTTAAAACAGGTTCTCCTGCAAAACACTGGCTGGCCTGGGCTCTGTATAGATCTTGTGGGTCTCAACCTCTGGATCGAGTTTGGGGGGAGTCAAAAATGGCCCTTTCACAGAAGTCATCAAGACTATCAGAAAACACAGATGTTTGTATTACAATTCGTAACAGTAGCAGGATTAGTTACAAAGTAGCAACGAAGATAACTTTTGTAACAGGGGGTCACCACAGTAGGAGGACCTTTATTGAAGGTCCACAGCACTAAGAAAGGTTGAAAGCACTGCTCTTCTTTATAGAACAAGCACCCCTCCGTTGAAGGGATCTTTCTCTCTGCCTTTCCAGTGCAGGGACTACAGGTGTGCATCGCTAAGTCTGGCTTAGGGAATTGTTTTTAAAGCAGATTGCTTAGGCGAGATTTGTAGCAGTTAAATATCCCTTGGGTCTCTGAAGTCTGAGGCAGGAGGATTGCTACTAGGTGGAAAGCAGCCCTACTACACAGTGTCTCAAAAACACTTAAAATAAGTTCAGGACTTGGTTGTCGGCCATGTTTGATTCACACCATTCTTTTTTAGATGAGGAGAGGGAGACGGAGCGAGGAGGGGATGGGAGGGGGGGACCCACGTCCACATGAGGAGGTCAGAGGACAACATTCAGGGGCGAGTTCTCAGCTTGCACTTTGTGCTCTGTGGATGGAATTCAGGTCCCTAGGCTTGCCCTCGCCAAACAAGCAAGTTAGCTGCAGAGCCACCTCGCCGCCCTGATCTGTGTGTCCTTGTATACTTTATAGAGAACAATAAAGTGAGGGTCACAGGAAATTGAGCCTTGGGTGAGCCGTGTGTGGCGGTGAGCCGTGTGTGGTGTTGGTAGTTAACACCGGTAATCCCAGCGCTTGGGAGGTTAAAGAGAATGAAGGGTTCAAGTCCACCTTAGCTGCATCGAGGCCCAAGATCAGCCTGGAGAGGATAGAATCCGATCTCAAAACCAATCCAACACCAACAAAACAGAAATCTTTGGTGAAGGGGATCGAAGTGGAGTTTTCGATGCCCCGCGCTGGACTAGGTAGAGGAAGGGTAGGGCTTTAGGTGGTTCCGACCCAGTGAGGGCGGGGGCGGGGGGTTGGGGGTTGGGTAAAGAGCAGATTGGGTCTGGCTACTCCCTCCAACCAAATACAGGTGCCTGCACACTGCCTATTAAGAACATCCGTGTTTTCTGCCCAGCTCACATTGGCCGTGAGTGACCCAGTACAAACGAAGCTGTGTGTTTATATTTTGTATGAGATCTTCTCATGTAGTCGATGCTGGCCTTAAATTCCTACGTAGCCAAAGACAGTCTTGAGAAAAAACTAGCCATCTTTTCAGTCCCGAGCCCTGGAATTCCTGATCCTCCTGCCTCTACACCAAGCGCTGGGATTGTAGGCGTTCACCACTCCATTCAGTTTGTACCGCGGTAGGAGTGGAGCAGGCTCTATGCGCGCGGCAAGCTCTAGGAACTGAGCTGCATCCCAGCTCCCATACAAAGTCCAGCACCGGTTCCCACAGTGATCGCAGCCCGTTGAGAGAGTCCGTGTCCTACAGTGATGGTGTGGGGATGTATGTGCTGACAATTCTGAGTCTGCTCCTGATGACTTTACCATGCTAGCATATGCAGCAGGCAAGGGAGATGTCTTTGGTGATTTT
>NW_022652568.1:0-1779 GCF_011064425.1 Rattus rattus
AAGGGCACTTCCATTTTCTAAACGGAAGTGTAAGTGTTGGGCACAGTGATCCCATGCTTCATGTCACTTGGTTGCAGGAAAAGTCTTCAAAGAACAAAAGCAGCTGACATCTGACCAAGAATCAGAACAGTGTAGATAGCATCAAAATAGAGATAAAAGTACAACAGCTATGCAAAGATGGTGAGGGAATTTCTATTCATCATATCAGGACCAAGCCCTGGCTACAGGATTAATGGTACCCAAATTACACCTCAAAGGAAGAATGAATTGTGAAATTAGATGTGAAGGGAGGGGGACGAATCTCAGAAGAAGAGCAGGGAATAAGGACATCGATATGAAGGAACACAAAACACACGAGAAGTATGGCTAGATAAATAGTTAGAAGCCAAGTAAACTAGGAGTTGAGTGTGTTTGTAAAGAGGCCACATTTGTTTCTACTATGGGGACTTCAACTCCAATGAGCCCCTTATAGCCTTGGATTGCAAGCTTAACTCAGTGAATACAGTCTTAAGGGCATTACCACTGAAGTCTGTGAAAATGAATAAAATGAGAGATGGGCTTACATCCCTCTGAGAGGCAGTGTGGCTGAAAAGCAGTGTGTATTCGGTGTCATGACAACCTGAATGTTTGTTTAAAAAACTCTTGCATTTGGTTATTCACGATTTTTAAAAGTTCCTCAGATTTACATTTATTCTGAAAATCAACATTTAAAATATAAATTGCTGAGAGCTGGTTGGTGATTCTTCATCAACAAAATTTATGTGAACGATCTGCCTGAGTCTGAAGAAGAAATGAGCCCTCTTTATGTATTTTATATCACAAGAGTTATTGTGTTCTAAAATTGTTTCTGCTTTTCATTTTGTCTTTTCAGTTAAAGAATGGCTTCTGAAATATGTATGAGGGAGGCTAGTTATAATTAATGACAGTATATGCTGCTACGGTGTCAATTTGTTACAATCCCAGTGACACAAGTCCAATTAGTATTGCGGAGGTTTGTCAAATGCCTGCTACCCTCTGTCATTTAGCTACAAAACCAAATGTATGACTTATCTGATATTTCTCTTGGAACAAATGCAAAATTGTGTCGCTTAAGGAAAAATAGCTCTGTAGCTGAGTTTTCTCCATTCAGCATTGCACTTCCAAGATCTGATGGGTTGAAAGCTTTCAACACAAGCTTCTTGAACCAGTCGGTAGACAGATACATAGATTAGGGATCAGTGAGTAGATGGATATATAGATTAGGGATGAGTGAGTAGACAGATCTATAGATTAGGGATATGTGAGTAGGCAGATATATAGAGTAGGGATGAGTAAGTAGGCAGAATATAGATTAGGGATGAGTGAATAGATGACTACACAGATTAGGGATGAGTGAACAAGCATGGGTGAGGAACCCCCACTATCAAGTTCTCCTCCTGGAGCTAAACCTTCAGAGAGGCAGACACGCCTGCGAAACCAGAAGAGACTGCTCTCTACACACATTGCTGATTCCAGAGGAAAAAACACCGGAGGCCATCTGGAACCCTGGTGCACGGAGGCTCCCGGAAGAGGCGGCGCAGATCTTCCTGGTCGCTGCCACCGCGGAGAGCCCGTGGGCAGAACCCCGCGAGCGAACTTGAGCCTCGGGACCAAAGGTAAGACTAACTTATCTGCTGCAAGTGACTTGCCGGGTGGAATCGGGACAACAGAGGCAGAATCCCTCTAGGACCAGGCACGTCCTGTGTTTACCGGAAGTCCCACACCCGCGGATCCCGGCCCGCAGCAGCTCTCTGCTCCCAG
>NW_022652569.1:0-1780 GCF_011064425.1 Rattus rattus
AAAGGATTTTAACCAAGTATTGCCAAAGGATGATTCTCATAACCTCATCCCTACCAGTTTCTAAACTATTTGTAAAATTTATCACACAAAATAAATTTGCAATACACTCTTCAGAACTTCTAGAAACCGGATTTTCAGTTTTGAAATCTGTCTTCTGCACACCAAGAGCAATGCTTGTGTGCACACTGGGCAGTGATATTATAATCGACAACCTTGTACCCAGATGCAGAGCATCCTCCCCAGGGAACCCACACTCAGAGAGGCTCAGAGGACGAGGCCCTCTGCCCAGGACACCACATGTACCAACAGCACCACAGTCTGGTTCACAGTCCACATCAGTCAGTCAGATTGGACACCGATAGCTTAGCCAACCTGTTCTTCCTGGTGGCTGCAAAATCTCCCTCACAGCTCTCTGATGAACTACATCAGAGAATATGGAAAGAACCTGCAAGCTACCTCCCACTGGTGCTCCTCCTGATTGCTAGGCTCCCCAGAGAATGATAGCAGCCCCTCTATTGGAGGATTAGAGATTGCATGACTCAGCACAGGCCTTCCCAGCTCTGCCCTTCCACCCCACCCGAGGGGCAGACAGAGCCCTAGTATGGTAAATTTGTATTTTATTAGAATCTTCTACTCTCCCAGGTGTGGAGAGCTCTTGGTACCACTTCTAGGAAAATGGCAAGTATATTGGCCACTGGGCTAGGACAAGAAAGTATGTTCAAAAAAAAAAAAAAAATACAGCTGAGGAATGAGGGAGCCAACTTGCCTGAGACCCCAACATTGAGCTAAGTAGGACAGACAAAGGACATATGAAAGTCCATCTAATGGACAAGCTCAGTAGAAAAAAAAAACAAAAAACAGTGTTCTAGGAAAGCTTACAGAAAGGCTGATACAAATCTGGTGGTCAGCTTTGCTTAGAAACCGCCTTGCCAAGTGGAGGCTCCTGACCTTTGGGGGGAAGTCAGCTTCCTACAGACCTAGGCCAACATCCCGCAGGTGTGAGCCTGAAGAAATAAAAATTAATAATAAGCCGCCTAGCTACCCAAAAAGAAGAAGTAGGGTCTGTGAGAACATAAACTTTTCACCCTCCCTTGCTGTACAACGGTTCCCGGAACATTCTTGCATGAAAAGTTTCCTGGAACAACCACAATGACCCATAGCCTCCGGCCACAATGTCCCAACGGCCCTGTAAAATGTCACTACCCCTAATCACAATGTCACAAAGCCCTGGGTGTGTTGCCTAGTGTTACACATGACTAGTATATGACCTAACTGTATGGGCTGTTTATGGTTTTGGAATTCCCCTCCACCCTCCCTCTTGCTCCCCCTGGTTTGTGGTTTTTTCCTTTATAAGCTCTGTGAAAAGTCAGGTCGGGGTCGAACTCCTCTACTCCCTGTGTGGTGTATGAGTCTCGACCCCAGCATGCTGGCCTGAGCTCTCATTTCATCTCGCTTACAATTAAACTTCCTCGTGATTGCAGCAAGTCGGTCTCCGTGTCCTACTGGGTGCGTGTCTTTCCCGAGACTTGAGTGGGGGGCTCCCTTCGGGGGTCTTTCAAGCCAACTTCTTCATAGCCTAATACATTGAGGTCTCCCAGCCCCCTGAAGATTTCCTCCTCCCCCAGCCTTGCTATAGTATATGACCAGAGCTTGCAAAAATAAAATTGTCACCTTGATCAGACCCTAGTATTAGCGTCCTTCTTCAAGTCTCTTGTCCCCCATTCTCTTCTTGGTACCCCCTGGACCCTCGTTGACTGTCCTGTTGGATGGGACAGAGTAA
>NW_022652570.1:0-1775 GCF_011064425.1 Rattus rattus
TAACCAAGCCTTATTGGCAGCCAAAGCAGGTGCAACATTTATTTCACCATTTGTTGGCAGAATCGATGATTGTGGAAGTGAGGGCAGTGAATTGCTTCATGAAATTCGCACAATTTATGATAATTACAACTTTGAAACGCAAATTTTAGCGGCTTCAATCCGTACTGTTAATCATGTCAAAGAAGCTGCTCTCAGCGGTGCAGATGTTGCAACGGTCCCACCAGCAATCTTAAAAGCGCTGGTCAAACATCCTCTAACCGATAAAGGTTTACAAATCTTCCACGATGACTGGAAAAAAACCGGACAAAATATTGCTTAATATTTTGAAAGATCTTTTGAAAGCAACATCAAAATCTGTTCTGCCAATTCCTCAGCAACACGTTTTTGAGCGTCTTCTTCTGCTTGCATTGTTGCATATTCCTGACGAAGCCGTTCAAAAGATGCACTTATATTTCCTATGCCTTTGGCAATGGGGACATTTTTCATATCTTTCAGAATATAAGAAGCTTGACCTACCACGGTTCCAACGGAAGGTCTTCCCTCTTTCTTTTGAGAGTGATCGAACTCTATCTGTACAGATGTGCGTGTGAATACAGATGTCTGCAATGTCAATTGATAAACTGGAGAGGAAGGTTTTCTGCCATTTCCATAGAGAAGAAACATGAGACGATTACGCACTATTTGTCCAAAACGATCTGAAGGTTCTGTAATGATAATGGAGGCAAGTTTTTCGGAAAGTCCGAAAGATTTTTTTTCTAAAGACCGACCATAAGAAACGGAATTCACAGAATCTATTGTTGTCGAAATTTGCGATACCTGACGATAAAGCGGCTCAACTTTGCACCCACACAAAATTGTGAGCAAACCAGAGAAAACCACGAGGATAGAACTTTTAAAGAACGACATTGACAATCCTTTTTGGAACAATAATCATTTTTTTAACAGTTTTTTCGCCCAAATGCGCCTGTATAAAATCGAGAGCCAGAACAGCTTCTTCAATCATTGCTTCATTAGCGGTTGCAGCAACAGTCACCTCACCGCGTTTTTTTCCATTAATCTGCACCGGCAAAGTGTAGCATTCTTCAACGATTAATGCAGCATCATAAACAGGCCAAGAAAGCTCACAAATCAGGGACTTTCCTCCGAAAGCAGCATGGCATTCTTCTGCCAAATGAGGCATGATAGGTGCAATCATGGCAAAGAAAAAATCCATTGCTTGCCGTAAAGCTTCCTTCATTTCATCCTCAACACTTTCCACCTTATTTAACAAAGGTGCCATAATATTTAAGAATTCATAAAGACGTGCAATTGCCCGATTAAAAGCGAATTTTTCTAAATCATCTTCCACGGCATGGAGCGTTCGATGCGCTGTTTTTGAGAGTTCCAAAGCCGCCCCTTTCTGCCCAACACAGGGTAATACATCCCGTAAGACCGGAGCACTCAAAACCACGCAACGCCAAATGCGCTGCACAAAACGATGCGCTCCTTCAACACCAGATTCTGTCCATATGACATCTCGTTCAGGAGGGGAATCGGACAACATAAACCAGCGTACAGTATCGGCACCATAGGATGCAATAATATCGTCAGGATCAACGACATTCTTTTTTGATTTTGACATTTTTTCAATCAAACCGATCGTCACTTTGCTTTGATCGGTTAATTTAAAAGCCTGACGTTTTCCATCCTTTTCAACAATCGAAATTTCTTCTGGCGAAACCCAACCCTTATCATCTCGATAGGTTTCATGAACAACCATGCCTTGTGTAAAAAGC
>NW_022652571.1:0-1770 GCF_011064425.1 Rattus rattus
CGTCAGAATATAAATCTGCTTTTACGAGCGGCGATTTAAGTTCTGAAGTATGTACTAAGGAAATGTTCACGATTGACTTAAAAGAAAATCCACCTTATGAATCCTCTGATGTCGTGGACAATCAAGAGACGGGTTGTCTGTTTGTAGATATTAAGAAACTCGAAGATAAAGTTGTTGTGGCCAAAATAGAAATGACCTTGAAAAGTTTAGATAAAAAGAGGGGATGGATCCTTGGAACCGTTTTTGTTAATCCTACCCAACGAAGCTCGTCTGACGGTAATATTAATCTCTTAAGATACACAAATTGATGGTTGGAGTTAGATAAAGGGGATACAAACGATAAGTGAAAAGTTTCTGATGGATGAATTTGAGGAAAGCATATTTTGGCTAAATCAGATAATAGCAGTAGGGAATTGAAACTAAATATTAAGGGGGCAGTGGCTGGCATATCCAATTGGATTGATGTAGAAATTAAAAACTTTTGTTATTTGGGCGAGAAGTGTTCTTTGGCGAGAGGTTCGTCTATGGAAAAGGTTTTGGTAGGAAAGTATAAATGGTCGATTGGTGTAGGTTACGACGACTTTTGTACGGGACTTATAGTTGACGTTGATAATAGCGAAACCGATTTTGATCATTGAATAGACGGAGGATCAATAGATAGAGCTACATCTATAGCGGCAAGCGTGACAATTAAAGACTACCAAAAATACAATAAAACTTCGTCAAAGTGAGAGAAGGTAGAAAATGGATCAGAAACGAAAAAATACGATTTTTGTGTTGCCTCAACCCACCCAAACCAGAAAGGATCGTGGGTAAAGGTCTCTCCCTAAAATTATTTGTTCTCTTTAATTAGTTGATTAGAACCTTTTCCTTCACTTGTTCACAAAGATTTTTCATTGTGATCTTTGCGAGAGATGAGTTAGAGTTGATGGCACAAAAAAGATAGATTCTATTTCATCTTACAGGTGTACTACTGGCATTTAGTAATGGAAAAAAATGAAAATAGAGTAACCGCAGCAGAGATACGATTGTATTCATTAAAAATATCGAGATAAAAAATTTATTATTTTTGAATAGAAGATGTGGAATAAACCGGATAGAACAACCGATTGGAAATATTTGACTTGTAGATTACACTTTCTTTTTTAAATCTCCTGATTCTTAGAATTTTCAGATTCAAAATTTAAATTTTTCATCTTTTGAAGTGTCGACGATAATTATCTAATGTCATCTAAAAATCTAGCAATACCTGTTGCTTCTGGATTGGGTTCAGCTGGGGCAGGAGCTGCAAGTGTGTATGCCTATCAATCAAATACATCTAATGATGGTGAGCTTAGAGTTATACCCCTACAAGAAATTAAGGAGGACGTCAAATTACCTAAGGTTTTGTGTACCAAGAATATGTTTAATTCTGCCGTTGATTCTATGAAGACATTTACTCCGTACCAAACGACTCCCAAACGATCATTCGATTTTTCTAATGAAGGTTTTGATCCTGAAGATGCATGTGTCAAAGTTTTTTGAATAGAGGGTGATGATAAGGCAAAAGCCGATGAAAGGGTATTGAGTATGGATATTCATACATATGCTCAGGATAGCCTGAATGCAAAAGGTCTATATGTATTTACTCATGTAAAAAGCGATGCTCCGATTGACACAACTTCTTCTCTAGAAAAAGTGAAGTTATCTGTTGAACATAAAGTTGCTTACCTGAGTAAAAATGGGAACAATTGATCTGTTAATAAAGGGTTTGTTTGGAAGGATGAAATA
>NW_022652572.1:0-1773 GCF_011064425.1 Rattus rattus
TTTGCAATTCCTCAGATCTGATGAATTAACATACATCAGTGATGTGATCTCCCCAGTGTTCAAGTATTGCTAAAATACTTTTCTATCCAATAGTGAATTATGTTGGCATAGATTCCACAAACTACAAAAGTTGCTGTAATAGTATTGATCATTCCTTAAACTTTGTAAATAAAAGCACAAATTTATTGAAAACTATTATAATATATAATCCTCTCTCAAATATCCATTTATAATATAAATTATCATAAAAGCATGTTTCTATACCTGAAATTTGTCTCCATTCATATATTTTTCCGACACATTTGAATGATGTTTAATAACTATTTGGATATTTCTATTATGGTTAATAACATGAAAAAATTGTTAACAAAGACTGACATTGTACAAAATATATTGGAGCACATATATACCTATACATTACCTATATGTTCTTTTGTCAAATTTAGTAAGATATAATTTATGGAGTAAGTGGAGTAATGATGATTTTGTAAACAGAGCTACATTACAATTATTTAGCTGAAATATATATATATATATATATATATATATATATTCATCATTTTGGATGTATACCTGTATGCCTTATGGAAAATTATTTGGAATTATGACTAGCTATTCTGCCCAATTATTTTCTTTTAACATATTTATGGTATTTTATTTATATAGACAATGAATATATAATATATACATGATTATATACATAGGTGAGCAATCCATTTATTTTCAAACATGTTTATATAAATATAAACAAGTAGTCATGATGATGTTAATTTATTTTCTTTTTTTTTTTTGGTTGGGAGGTTTTTAATGACTGTTTTTATTTCATTAGAGACTAGAGGATTTTAAGATAGCTTACCTGACCTTGATTTAACATTGATACATGGTATTTCTTTAGAAAAATCATTCATTTCATTTAGATTTTCCAATTTTATTCAGTATAAGCATTTGTAGTAAGACCTTATTATTTTGTCAATTTCCTTAGTTTCTATTGTTATGTCTCCATTTTCATTTTGATTTTGTTAATTTGAATACTATCTCTGTGCCTTTTAGTTAGTTTAGCTATGGGTTTCTCTATGTTGTCGATTTTCTCAATGAATCAGCTCTTGGTTTTGTTGATTCTTTTTTTTATTATTATTATTAACTTGAATATTTCTTATATACATTTCGAGTGTTATTCCCTTTCCCGGTTTCCGGGCAAACATCCCCCTCCCCCCTCCCCTTCCTTATGGGTGTTCCCCTCCCCACCCTCCCCCCATTGCCGCCCTCCCCCCAACAGTCTAGTTCACTGGGGATTCAGTCTTAGCAGGACCCAGGGCTTCCCCTTCCACTGGTGCTCTTACTAGGATATTCATTGCTACCTATGAGGTCAGAGTCCAGGGTCAGTCCATGTATAGTCTTTAGGGAGTGGCTTAGTCCCTGGAAGCTCTGGTTGCTTGGCATTGTGGTACATATGGGGACTCGAGCCCCTTCAAGCTCTTCCAGTTCTTTCTCTGATTCCTTCAACGGGGGTCCTATTCTCAGTTCGGTGGTTTGCTGCTGGCATTCGCCTCTGTATTTGCTGTATTCTGGCTGTGTCTCTCAGGAGCGATCTACATCCGGCTCCTGTCAGCCTGCACTTCTTTGCTTCATCCATCTTGTCTAATTGGGTGGCTGTATGTATATGGGCCACATGTGGGGCAGGCTCTGAATGGGTGTCCCTTCATCTCTGTTTTAATCTTTGCCTCTCTCTTCCCTGCCAAGGGTATTCTTGTTCCCCTTTTAAAGAAGGAGTGA
>NW_022652573.1:0-1773 GCF_011064425.1 Rattus rattus
TCATATTAGTTTTTTGTTTTTTTTTTTTTTGGTTCTTTTTTTTGGAGCTGGGGACCGAACCCAGGGCCTTGCGCTTCCTAGGCAAGCGCTCTACCACTGAGCTAAATCCCCAACCCCTTCATATTAGTTATTATATGTGTAAGTGCGCATGGTGGTGCGTTGTGTGTGGAGGTCAGAGGACAACTTTGTGGGGTTCCATCCATTTTTGATTGCATTCCGGGGGTCAGTGGGGATCAGTCTCAGGAATGGCAGGGGCCTTTACCCACTGAGGTCTCGGTGGCCTTAGCTTTGAAACACACCTCACTGACTCGGGAGCTCCCTTATTTTGCTAGGCTAGCTGGCCAGTAGAGCCCAGGGGTCCCCGGCACCAGGATTGTAGATGTGCCACCATGTGAGGGCACTTTACCCAATGCCCGTCTCCCAGCCTTGGATTGTTTTCAGTGTTGACATGATATAAGTGCAGTGTGTTCCCTTCTGTGGGGGGCATGTTTGCTTTGTGATTCAGCCATGATGTTGGCTCTTTGAGTAGTATGTCCTTATTTGGTAGTAGTTCGTGTCTGCTTGTTGATGGAACAGCTAGGTTGTTTCTGGTGTTTAGGGACTGTGAACAAAGTCACTTTGGAAGTTGACACACAGTTTGGTCAGATACCAAGTGCATCAGTTTGAGAAGCGGCTTGGCAGTTTCCTATAAGGCTGATACCACTTTACATCCTACAGCCTGTGTTGATGACTCTGGTGGCTCTGAATCCACTTGCTATGTAGCCGGTCTTCTAAGTGCATAGGTGTCTGTCCTACCATGGTTTTGATTTGCTTTTCCCTAATGACTAGTGGTTTCAACTGCACAGTGGCTAATTGTAGCTTCTTTGGTATCTCCTCAGAGCTTTTTGTGGTTTGCAAGTTAGATTCTTTATGTAAATGAATTCTATAGATCTTTTTAAAGGCAGGGCCCCGTGGAGTGTATGCTGCTGGGAATGCAGCCTTGTAGCTAAGGGTAACTGTGGACTCTTCATCCTCATCCTCTTGACTCTGCCTTCAGGAGCTGCCATCACAGCACCTGTCTGTCCTTGTGACATGTATTGCTCTGGCTGGAAAGTCCTCCACACCCTTCCCTGCTGGGGATCAAACCTGGGACTATGTTGGGGCTATGTCTGAACTAATCCTGGAGACTTTAAAATAGTTGAATCAGAATGGAAACAGTAGATGGTTTCATTTTGTTACTATTTTATTTTCCCTGTCATTATACATAATGCTTCAAAAAATACTTTTTGGTTGAGTTCTGTGAATATCTTGTTAATGTTTTTAATTTAATGTTTTTAACAGTATAGTTTTGTCAGATGTTCTTTTGGAGCTTATTTATAGAATATTCATTTATTTATTTAATATTGGACGGTCCTTCATTCCATTAGTTATGAGGCAGAGTCTTCCATAACTCATGCTTGACCTCCAGTGTGATTATGTGCTGAGGGTAACTGACTCCTCCTTATCATGTCTCTCTGACCCCTAATCAGCCTCATGCCACGGTGCCCACCCACGTTTATTGCTGATGCGTTTCTGCTTGTTCCCTGTGTTGTCTTACTCTGGTACATCTCCACTCCCTTTGTTGTTAGATGTAGCCTTCGCCTCCTTCCAGGGAGCTGCCTGACTTCATCTCAGTCACCTTTGGGCACACGCAGGCCACCTCTGTTTTTCTCTTCATGCACCCCCAGGTCTGACTGGGGTTTGAGCCTTATTTTCCAGTGACTGGGCTGAGGCACTATTTCTCTTCAGTTCCCA
>NW_022652574.1:0-1772 GCF_011064425.1 Rattus rattus
AGAGAGAGAGAGAGAGAGAGAGAGAGAGAGAGAGAGAGAGAGAGAGAGAGAGCCCACAGGCTAACATAAAATCACCTGAAAACTCTGTTCAAGAGATTAGGAGATATCTATTTTTAACCATCTCCAGTAAGCAAGTGTTTGATGTATATCTGTTCATCAGCCATCTACAGAGATTGTGTGAATCCTCACTTTGCAGGATTATCTCATTTCTTCCTCCAAAGTATTCACCATTAACGGAAAAGAAAACATATTTACCCTAGAGAACATGGAGGAGGGAAGGTTTTATGTGACTTACAAGTCACAGTTTATCATGGAGCAAAGCCAAGAAAGGAATTCAAAGAAAGAAATTAAGCAGAAACTACTAAAATGATTTCTTATTATCTTGTTTATCCAGCCTTACTCAGCTGCCTTTATTATATAATTGCTGACTTATAGCCTCATTAAAATTTCTTCTGAGTTATTTAAGAACCATCTGGGTGTCAGTGCTGGCATGGTGATCATCAGATTAAAAAGTAAAAACAAAAAGAAAAGAAAAGGAAAAGGAAAAGAAAAAGAAAGGAAAATTGCAAACTTTTAATTATATTAACTCAATCATCATTAACTTAAATATATTTCTCCACCAAGTGAAGGTCAAGAAATCCTATCAGGTCCCCAGAGGACTCTAGTAAGATATATATGCCTGATCTAGCCACCTAATTTGTTTTTCAACTTGTTTATTTTCAGCATGTATTAATTTATAATTTTCTTTGTTCTGTTACTATAAAAGCTCCATGAAACTGCTTCCACATGAGAAGATATACAATGGGATGAACTACTTCTGGGTTTGTCAGATATCAGAGTAAACTCATTTTCTTTCATGAAAAGATGAACTCTGTGTTTTGTGACAACAGTGTATAAACATATTACCAAATTTTGGTAACAGTATGTGCTTCAAAAAGCCTAATTCAGCCACCGGTTTTAAAATAAGTCACTTACAGCAGCTACATTAATACTGAAAACTAGAGATTAGTGTTTTAGCCTGTGCTGGGAGCCGATGCTGTGCCACAGCTCTCTGTACACGGATCTCATTGGGAAAAAGCTGGTTTCTTAGAAGTGCTGACACACATGAGAGCATAGTTGAGATAACCATTTCTGATTACACTACTGGACCAAGAGAAATCCATCCGGAGGCCCTCAGGACAAAGGAACCTAGGAGCAAGCTGGCACAGGATACTCACAGTTTCTGCCTGTGCCCTGAACTGACCCTGCGTGACAGCTCTCAGTACCCAGATCCCACAGGGACAGATCTGGTCTCTCAGTAGTGCTGACACTGAGGCTTACAGGAGTGTCAAGGCACTGTCAGAGACAGCAACACTAGCTAACACTGGAGATAAGCAGATGGCAAGAGGCAAAGGTAAAAAACTTACCAACATAAACCAAGGCCATTTCGCATCATCAGAACCCAATTCTCCCACTATGGTAAGCACTGGGTACCCCCACCATACTGAAAAAGTTTTGATTTAAAATCACAACTCAGAATGATGATAGAGGATTTTAAGGAAGACATAAATAACTCATTTAAAGAAATACAGGGCAATAGAGAGGAGACACAAAAATCCCTGAAAGAATTCCAGGAAAACATAAATAAACAAGTAGAAGCCCATAGAGAGGAGACACAAAAATCCCTGAAAGAATTCCAGGAAAACACAATCAAACAGTTGAAGGAATTAAAAATGGAAATAGAAGCAATCAAGAAAGAACACATGGAAACAACCCTGGATATAGAAAACCAA
>NW_022652575.1:0-1770 GCF_011064425.1 Rattus rattus
CAGGGTCAGTCCATGTATAGTCTTTAGGTAGTGGCTTAGTCCCTGGAAGCTCTGGTTGCTTGGCATTGTTGTTCATATGGGGTCTCGAGCTCCTTCAAGCTCTTCCAGTTCTTTCTCTGATTCCTTCAACGGGGGTCCCGTTCTCAGTTCAGTGGTTTGCTGCTGGCATTCGCCTCTGTATTTGCTGTATTCTGGCTGTCTCTCTCAGGAGCGATCTACATCCGGCTCCTGTCGGCCTGTACTTCTTTGCTTCATCCATCTTGTCTAATTGGATGGCTGTATATGTATGGGCCATATGTGGGGCAGGCTTTGAATGGGTCATTGAACCGACTATTAATTTGTACATATACCTAATATCCGTGATTTTTCCAAGGATCAATGTCACAATTCAGGTCTAAGTACTTCATTTTTTCTTCTGTTTATTTAATAAGTGAAAAAAAAACAAACAGTTTTTATACATCTTAAAGTTTCTCAGAAGCAAGATCTATAATCACATTAAAATTTCAAGCACAAAAGTAAACATTGAACAGAATTTTGATTGACATATTATAAATTACTCTCCAAACAGTTTTTTCACAGCAGTTTACTAACTGCCATAATGAAATTTCCATTTGAGTTTTATTTGTTATGTTATGTTTTAATTTTATGATGGTACTTATGAGTTTTCAATTAAGCTTGCTCACAGATTCCCTGTTAGCAAGTTGTTTAATTTAAAATAAGAAATTAATAGCAATTATATTAATTTTTAAGGAGAGAGAAAAAAACATTATTACAGAGTAGGATTTTATAGCAGCTCTCTCACAAATTCTCTAGATCAACAGTTATTAATACACAAAACATTTAATATCTAAGGAAACCAGAAAAGAGAACATAGCATGTATTTTAACTTGGTGTTTTAATTTTATTTCTGATGATTGTAATACATTATCTATGAGATTTCACTAAAGCTTATTTACAAATTCCTTTTTAGCTAGTTGCTTAATTTTCAACTGGGAGTTTCAAGTGTTTTACTTTCTATCTGGGAAACAGAAAGAATTACATTTAGGCCATATGCTTTAAATTGGTAACTGGGCAGCTAGAATAAAAAGTTGTGCCAAGCAAACTATACAACTCCCAGATAGTTACAGACTAACATGGTACAATAGCATTACCCATGAAGCACAGACTGGCTTTTTAACTCTTCCCCCAGCTTTAGCCACATGAGAAGGAAGAAAACATCATTTAGTGAAACTTTATAAATCTATAATAAGATTTATTTTTCTTATAACTTAGTAATACATTGGTCAGGTGGGAACCAAAAGCTCTAAGTAAAATCGGGACTTGGAGACAGTTTATAGGGTGTGTCCTGAGCATATAGAAATTGATACACGTAGACTGAGTTTTCCTGTGTATCTAGTTATAACATGGTTCTTTATGCATCTCTGATACAATAAAACCCTTTGTAGTTGATTATAGGTTGGTCAATTACTCCCAAATATAAGCCCAGAGATGGAGCGTTTGATATACCCAGTGTTACTTCAGTGGTGCAAACAGATTGTTGCTCTATCTGAGGGAGGAGGGATATAAATAACATAAAAATCCACTTTTTCTTCTTCTTGTTTTAGACCAGGTCTCACTTCAAAGCTGTCTTGGGGTTTTTATTGCAGAGAAGAGATGATGTGACCACAGCAACTCTAATAAAATATGTAATTGGGGCTGATTCACAGTTCAGAGGCTTAGTCCAGTATCGTCATGGCAGGAAGCATGGTAGACACAAGGCTGGAGAAGCAG
>NW_022652576.1:0-1770 GCF_011064425.1 Rattus rattus
TGTATGTGTGTGTTATATGTGAATGTGTGTGTTATGTGTGTATGTGTGTATGTGTGTGTGTGAGTGCATGTGTATGTGTGTGTGTGAGTGCATGTGTATGTGTGTGTTATATGTGAATGTGTGCGTTATGTGTGTATGTGTATGTGTGTGTGAGTGCATGTGTATGTGTGTGTGTGAGTGCATGTGTATGTGTGTGTTATATGTGAATGTATGTGTTATGTGTGTGTGTGTGTTATATGTGAATGTATGTGTATGTGTGTGTGTGTGTGCATGTGTGTATCTGTATGGGTCTATGTGAGGTGGTGTTACAGGTGCACATGTATGTGCCTGTGTGTTTCTTTGCGCGTGTTCATGTCTGTGGAGGTAAGAGGACAGCCTCAGGTATCGCCCCTCCAATCCTTCCGCCTTTTGCTTGAGACAGGGTCTTGGTCTGGAACTTCACCAAATAGGCCAGGCTAACTTGCCGTCAAACTTCCAGGGCTTTGCTTGTCTCCACTTCCCCTGTCATTGTCCCCGAGGCTGTAGGCACACAGGATTGAGGAAGTGCAGAAACAGACTTCCTTTGCCTGTTCTAGGTTTGGGGAATTGAGCTGAAGTTCTTTCTGCTTGTCAGAGCGTTACTAACGAAGAGTCTCCCTCTCCCCAGCCGCCTTTTCAAAGCCTTTAAAGACTCCAGCATCTCGTATGGGGAGCTTATTTCCTAGACAGTGACTTTGATCTTACAAAGAGTGACATGAGACTGTTCTTGTCATCTTGTGGGGTGGGGTGGGGCGGGGGTGGGTGTGGCGGTGGGGGATGGATGGTGCAGATTTTTGGCTTTCCTGGCATCAAAACCACTGTGCTCATGAGGAGACATGATCTTGGGTGAGACCTGAGCATGACGATATACTGGGCTACCAATACAAAACTGATGGTTTGAATCAAAGCAAGGTTTTTCTCCTCTGGAAAAATAGACATTCCATCCTCACAGGGTTTCTGCTCCTCCCCAAACACATTGGGAAGGAGAAGAAAGCTACATTCTCATGGCTCCAGGACGCTATAGGTGTGGAGCCCAAGGTGAAAGGTGTGTTCTTCTAGTGGCCTCGGGTTCTTAGAAGACAGCCTCTGACTAGCTAAAATGGAGACAGATCTCTCATTAGGTCCCTTCAGGCCACAAAAGCACATAAACAGCTTGTAGTCCAGGCCATCCCGGGGAAGGGGTGACTGGCTCCTCATGCCCGACATGAGAGTTTTGTGGCCACATTGGAAAGAGGAACAAAGAGTGGCGATGGCCTTCATGTCCATCTTCGGGATAGTTACCTAAGGGTTAGGTTTAATGAGATGGTAAGAGGCCCTCATTGTTACAAACTCAGTCTCTCCTTCGAGATGCTCTGGTAAGCTGCAAAAATGGAGTGAAATCTCCTTCCAGGAGGAAAGCTCACTGTAAAACTGGCACAAGATTTCAGACGTTTCCTTCTTCCAGAATGACATCCTGGGGACAGTTCGTTGTCTTAATGGTCTCCTAGCCAAAGGGAGGACACACGTGACTCTTTAGAAGATCTTTATTCCTGACAGGGTGGTTACTATGCCAACACTCAACGTAGGAGATGAAGAGTTCAAGGCCAGCCTAGGCAATATAATGAATTCCTGGCTAACCTGGGCTAGAGGTCAACTCAGAATTGAGTCCTGAGTGTACTGAGGTTGCTCAGAACCCTCCAGGCAGAATGTTTCACCATTTTGGAAAGCACGCAGGCAAATACTAGTGACATCCGTAAGCATTAATCTCCTCTG
>NW_022652577.1:0-1769 GCF_011064425.1 Rattus rattus
GATGAACAACTGATGATGGACTCTCATTGGTCATTGTCATTTTCCTTTCCAACTTCAGAGCATCAAGATAATGTGATAAAACTAGAAGTGACGGAAGACGTTTGAGCACACTGCTTCTCATGCGAGATTTCCCCATAAAATGAAGTCAAAACAGTAAATTCAGACCTAGCAGGTAGTAGTGCCCTGGGAATTGTGAACAGTTGCCTGTCATTACAGCATTGGGAACAGTGATTCACTAGCTCAGTGCATATACCTTTGTTCTGTGTTATGATTTATCTAGAAGACTTCTCCAGTCAACTTAAGATGCACTTAGGGAGAAAACACAATCTGACCACCTATTGGAGCTCGTGCACTAGTGAGCACATTTTTTCTGCCAAGTACTTACTGGCCAAGAAACTATTCTGTTGCATGAGTTCATGTGCCTTGGTCTCCAGAGTGTCTACAGCCTCCACTGCCTGGAATCGGTCCAACAGCACACAGGAAGAGAGATTGGCCAAGACACCACCCAAGAACTGGAAGTTTCCAGCCTCCACATGGTTAAACATCTTGTCCAGCTTCTGTCCTGGAAACAGCAAAAAAAAAAAATTAGGACAAATCAACTTCTCATTCACTCCAGTGCTCCAGTGGGTATCACACAAATGAATAAAAGTGAATGTGTGTCTTCATTTAAAAAAAGAGCTCAAAAGAGACCAGTTTTATTCATACACAGAATGAACTGTTTGCCAACAGCAAACTCTTTATTATACGTGGTGTGTGTGTGTGTGTGTGTGTGTGTGTGTGTGTGTGTGTGTAATAATGATGATATATCAAATGAGAAAAAAATAAAAGAAATTACTGATGCTCATGAAGTCTCTTACCTAGTCAACAGATGAATATTTGATGACTCTAGATGGCAAAGGTCAAAGGTGAAGGATGGGTCTTTGCAGCAAGTGGGTCACCAAGGCATGTCCTTTTCCTTGACCTTTTCCTGCGTGACCTTTTTTCTACTTCCTACTACCATTATTGAAACTGTTGGGTGTTACAGGATATTAAGCCATACCCCTCCCTTCAGGATGACTGACACCTCTCAAACTCTGGGACAAAGGAACCATTCCTCCACTCGGCTGTTTACATCACATTTTGTTCCAACAAGCAAACTTTGATAATGTTTTTAACTCTAAAGATAAAAATGTCACTGATGTTTAAATAGAGGTAAAAGGGTTGGGGATTTAGATCTGTGGTTAGAGCGCTTGCTTAGGAAGCGCAAGGCCCTGGGTTCGGTCCCCAGCTCCGGAAAAAAAAAAAAAAAATAGAGGTAAAAAATGTTGCAGGCGCTGCACACAGTACTGACCCCAGAGGAAAACAAAAGCTATCTGGAACCCTGGTGCACCAAACCTCCCGGAAGGGGCGGCGCAGATCTTCCTGGCTGCTGAGGCCGTGGAGAGCTCATAGGCAACACCCCACGAACAAGCTTGAGCCTGGGGACCACAGGTAAGACAAACTTTTCTGCTACAAACGACTTGCCTGGTGAACTCAAGACACAGGCTCACAGGAACAGCTGAAGACCTGTAGAGAAGAAAAACTACGCGCCCGAAAACAGAACACTCTGTCCCCATAACTGGCTGAAAGAAAACAGGAAAACAGGTCTACAGCACTCCTGAAACACAGGCTTATAAGACAGTCTAGCCACTGTCAGAAATAGCAGAACAAAGTAACACTAGAGATAATCTGATGGCGAGAGGCAAGCGCAGGAACCCAAGCAACAGAAACCAAGACTACATGGCATCATC
>NW_022652578.1:0-1770 GCF_011064425.1 Rattus rattus
CTGGCTAGAACTTTGAGTTCTATGTATGTTAAATTGATAGGGAGAGAATGGGCAGCCTTATCTTGTCTCTGATTTTAATGGAATTGCTTTAAGTTTCTCTCCACTTAATTTGATGTTGGCTGTTGGCTTGCTGTGTATTCTTTTTAGAATGTGTATGCCTGTATCCCTGATCTCTCTAAGACTTTTAACATGAAGGAGTGTTGTATTTTGTCAAAGGCTTTTTCAGCATCTAATGAGATTATCGTGCATTTTTTTCTCTTTCACTTTGTATTTATGATTACATTAATGGATTAATGGATTAATGGATTTTCTTATATTGAACTATCCTATCATCCCTAGGATGAAACCTACTTAATCATGATGATTTTAATATGTTCTGAATTGAGTTTCTGAGTATCTTATTATTTTTGCATCAATGTTCATAAGAGAAATTGGTCTGAAATTTTCTTTACTTGTTCAGTCTTAGTGTGGTTTAGGTATGGGGTGATTAAGCCTTCATAGAATGAGTTTGGCAGTATTCCTTCTGTTACTATTTTATGAAATAATTTGATGAGTATTGGTATTAGCTCTTCTTTGAAGGTCTGACAGAATTCTGTACTAAGACCATCTAGTTCTGGACTTTTTTTTTAGTTGAGAGACTTTTAATGAATACTTCTTTTTCCTTACATGTTATAGGGCTGTGTAAATAGTTTACCTGGTCTTGATTTAAGTTTGGTAAGTGGATCTGTCTAGAAAACCATCCATTGCATTAAGATTTTCCAATTTTGTGGAGCACAGGCTTTTGAAGTCAGACCTAAGTATCAGTTGTCACGTCTCCCTTTTCATTTCTGGTTTTGAGTCCTGTCTCTGTGTCTTTTGGTTGGTTTGCCTAAGGGTTTGTCAATCTTGTTGATTTTCTCAAAGAACCAACTCGGTTTGGGTAATTCTTTGTATTGTTATATTTGTTTCTAATTGATTGACTGCAACCCCAATTTTTTTATTTCCTGCCTTCTACTCTTCTTAGGTGTGTCTGCTTCTTCTAGCTCTTTCAGGTCTACTTTTAAATTCCTGTTATGAGAACTTTCTAATTTCTTTACAGAGACACTTAGTGCTGTGAACTTTCCTCTTAGCCCTGCTTTCACTGTGTCCCATAAGTGTGGGTGTGTTGTGCCATCATTTTCATTGAATTCTAGAAAGTCTTTAATTTCTTTCTTTATTTTTTCCCTGACCTAGAGATCATCAAATAGAGAGTTGTTCAGTTTCCATGAGTGTGTAGGTTTTCTGGTGTAATGCAGAATTTCACAATGCTAAATGACTTGTATCTGTTTGAAGTAGGCAGGAACCATGAGAGTACTAACACATACCTCTCTTTAACAGTAAAAGTCATAGATCTTCTTTACCAATCCTACAACAGATAGAGGCCTTATATCCAAAATATACAAAGAACTCAAAAAGTTAGACCGCAGGGAGACAAATAACCCTATTAAAAAATGGGGTTCAGAGCTAAACAAAGAATTCACAGCTGAGGAATGCCGAATGGCTGAGAAACACCTAAAGAAATGTTCAACATCTTTAGTCATCAGGGAAATGCAAATCAAAACAACCCTGAGATTTCACCTCACACCAGTGAGAATGGCTAAGATCAAAAACTCAGGTGACAGCAAATGCTGGAGAGGATGCGGAGAAAGAGGAACACTCCTCCATTGTTGGTGGGGTTGCAGACTGATACAACCATTCTGGAAATCAGTCTGGAGGTTCCTCAGAAAATTGGACATTGAACTGCCTGAGGAT
>NW_022652580.1:0-1760 GCF_011064425.1 Rattus rattus
AATTGGCCATTTTACTCCTGAAAGTGTCAAACCTTTTAAATCAGAAAAACCGATAATACTAAACAAGCACTCATCAGGGAGATCATAGGCAAAAGGCTTTGGCAAAACCGGCCATCCTTCCTCAAGTCCGCTTGTCAATAACACTGAAATGCCTTTTTCGGCCATCATTAATGCTTGCGTCATATGAGAAAGACTATGATCGCTTCTTTCACCTCCAAAAGCACCGCATAAAATGAGCTTTTTGGCACCATTTTGGAGTGCTCTCTCACATGCCAGCGCACTATCGGTCATATCCTTATCAGCAGGAAAAACCTCGCGAGGAACCTTATCATATTTGTCTATCAAAGCCTGATCAGATGAATCAAAATCACCCAACCACAATTCAGGAATCACATGCAGGGCTTCTGCATGACGCATTCCCCCATCAGCAGCGATCACGCGACTGTTGCGAATTTGATTCCGCAAACGATCAGTGATATAAATATCTCCATTTAACAGTATTGTAAATGTTGTCATGCTATTTTATGCCCTTCAGGAACACTTCCTTTCATATCCTCTTTCTTATGAAAAAAAACGTTTTTATAAATAATATTTTATACATAATAACCGTGATACAGAGTCCCGAAAAAACTTTTTGAAAAAACCTCTCTGCATAAAGCCTCTTCTTTGTAAAAATAGGTAGCTTTATTGTCAAATAACGCCTACGAAGATACACATGAAATTTGTTAAAATACATTTAGAAAACCCACAGCATAATGGTGAGCAAAACTCGGTTTTTCCACAAATTTTTCTTTTACACACCAAAATGTATAAAGCAATTCTTCTAGTCTTTATTCTTTTCCTTTCTGCTTGTCATCGGCATCTATCCTCTCATGATATGCTCTCTTCTTTAGAAAGCTCTGAAAGAATCAAGCATGCCAGCAAACACAATATCTATGTCACATTAAGCGCTATACAACATCCCCGTATTTTACAAATATATGGGGGCACATATCATGATCAAAAACTTGAACATTTGTTAGCAACTATCGTACGTAATCTTGCTCTTGTTTCACAAAATCCTTCTAAAACCTATTCTGTAACAATTTTAAATTCAGAAAGCGTTAATGCATTCGCCCTCCCCAATGGCTCTATTTATATCACACGTGGCATGCTTGCGTTGACCAATGACACCTCAGAAGTCGCCGCAATTTTAGCGCATGAAATCGCTCATATTCTAGCCAATCACGGCATTTTACGCCTGCAAAAAAAAGCCGAATTGCAGATAACAAATCGCATATCATCAAATCCTCTTTCAGGCACCGACAGAAAGTTTCATCTGCCCCTTAAAAACAGACAACAACTCGCACAATTTTCACGCAATCAGGAACTAGAGGCCGATTCACTTGCACTGGAAATGCTTCAACAAGCAGGCTATGACCCGTTTGCTTCTCCACGTTTTCTGCAATCAATGGAAGCATATAGTATTTTTCGTAATATCTCAGGCACAAGAAATGGCTCTTTAGATTTTCTAGTAACGCACCCAACCACGCCGCAACGGATTCGTCTTGCGAGAAATAAAGCGCGTAAAGTAAGTGCATTGTCCGCCCATAAAATCAATACAGCGCCTAGAGGATCCCTTGATCATGATTCTTTTCTCAAGAACCTTGATGGTATGGTTTTTTGGAATAACTTTCATACAGGCTTTGTGCGAGGAAATCAATTTATCCACCCACAATTTCGCGTTACTTTTTCCGTTCCCAACAATTTCACAATAGAAA
>NW_022652581.1:0-1726 GCF_011064425.1 Rattus rattus
CCAGCAGATATTGCTTTTGAACATATGGTCCTTGGTTTCCTTATCAATTGCAAAAAGCAGACATCACTTTAGTCACTGGGAAAGTAAAACTTCTTCACTTTGGAGGAAAAAGGAGACCCACTGCACAAGAGAAACCCGTGCTCTTTTTACCTGAGCTTTAAGACCCGTGGAGTCATACACTAGCAACCATGCTCAGAGCCCTGACAATCCTTATGAATTTTTATGAAGCACTCCAAACCCACTTCAGAACTCTGAGCAGCGTGGCCATGTTCCTGGGTGAGTTTCTAGGGCTGACCAAACTTTGTTAACTTTATTTAACGACAAGGAACACGTGACTCGTTTAAGAAAGAAACACCAGCTCCTTTTATTCTTCCCTTTTCAAAATCCCTCTGTTCTCAGGAGAGGAAGGCAGACGACTCATCTAAAAGGCTATTACTCGCTAATCAGACCGCTCATTAACAATTAATTGGATCAAAAGTTCACCGGCCATTGTTGCTGTGTCAATTAGATGCGCAGGACCTGGGAGGCTGAAACTGAATGACCTTCTCAGGTGATAAATAATTTCCAGGGACGACTCGCCTTACCTCTGCTGCCTGAGCTGGGGTCACTGTCCTGGCTGCAGTGGCCGCACAGGGCACCCTTCTGACAAGAAAAAGATGCGTTCTCTCTTATCAGACATGCTAATTTAAGCTTGTAACCTAAACCGTGTGAAACAGCATCTCTGACAAACAGAAACTGCCCGGCTATGTCTACACCTGAGCTGCAAGTGGCTATGAGCTGTCTTTAAGAGGAAAGAGGGCCAAATGACCTGTGTCTGGAGTACACCATGTGGCCTTCTGACCCTCCGCACCCACAGGGTCTCCCAACCTGGGCCCTGCACACACGGAAGCGCTTTCTCCTGATCGTTGTGTTCCTGTCTGACCCCTTTATTGGATTTCTGCTCCATAAGGGGAAAAAGCCTTGGCACGTAAGACTGGAATTTCCTGGCATCGTGAAGATTGTCATTCCACACCAAACCCATTGCATCCTCTTGGGACATGTGCTGTCCCCCCAGACAAAAATAAGAGAATAAAAATCTCAAATAATTGAAAACAGAGGAAGTGTTTATTATAAAAAGCTCTGGAAAAAATATATAGCACAGTGCCTTTGTCAGCTCTGAGAAGCCAGTCCATTTCTTTGTGTACCTTTTTGGGGGGAACTCTGTATTCAAGAAGATGGGGATGTGTCCTGTTAGCTTTCTGCTGTCCACATGGTCCTGGTGTAAGTGTTTGAATGTCATGGGGATTTGCTGAACTGGATAGCATTTGAACATAAGTGACTGTGGGCATAATTCAAGCCAGGCTGGTGAAATTCCTCATGGAACAGTAGGGGCCACTTACTCTTTATTCAGATGTGGCATCTCACTGTGATATTGTGTGAGCTCCATTCGAGTGTGAGCATGCTGCTCACCTCTCTGCTCACCTAATGAACTAGAACAGACTCTGTAGTGACTGTGATGCCACCTGCTATCCCATCATCTGGGACTCTCTGGGTCAGGTGACTGCCCTACAAAGTGACAAGTGACAAGACACTCAGCAAACACCTTAAAGAGAAAGGGATTTATTTATCCTGCTTTTCAGTTTCAGAGGGTTTGAAACATTGTCAGTCCAACTTCTGTGAGGCTGCGGTAGGGAAGGTTCCAGAGAGGAGGCTGGTGGTGAGACAGAGAGAGAGGGAGAGAGGGAGA
>NW_022652582.1:0-1752 GCF_011064425.1 Rattus rattus
GTTTCTTTTCATTAGTTGGGCTATGGGTCAATCTAGTTTATCTTTTCAGAGAACCAGCTCTTCATTTGTTAATTATTTGTAATCCATTAATTGCTCTGCTTTTTCTTACATCTTGTCATTAAGTGGGATTAGATTTCGTTTCTTTTTCAGAGTTTTATGTTGAAACATTTATTTATTTGTAATTTTTCTGATTTTTTTTAAAATTTTTATTTATATGTGAGTACACTATTGTTGTCTTCAGACACACCGGAAGAGGGCATCAGATCTCATTACAGATGGCTGTGAGCCACCATGTGTTTGCTGGGAATTGAACTCAGGACCAGTAGCCAGTAGCCAGTAGCCAGTGTTCTTAATGGCTGAGCCATCTCTCCAGCCCTGAATTTCTTTTTAATGTAGGCAGTTAGCAATATAATTTTACTTGTAGAACTGCTTTCAGTGTATCCCACAGTTTTCGTTGTATTCTGTTCATTTAATTCTAGTAATTTTTTTTATTTTTTTTCTTGATTTCTTTGTTAACCTATCTGCCAAACAGTAATGAGTTGTTTAAAATTAGTAAGCTTGTGTACATACTAGAGATGTATTTGCTGTCCATTTTAGTTTTTGTATATTATAGTTAGATAAGCTACATGGAGTTATTGTAATCTTTCTTAATTAGTACACATTTGTTTTCTGTCTAGGATATGGTCTATTTTAGACAAACTTCCATGCATGTTCTTTTGTTCTGGGGAGAAATATTCTGTAGATAATAATTTAATCTGTTAGATATGTGATGTCATTTAATCTTGATTTTTTTTTTGTTGTTGTTGTTCTTAGGTTTTTATTTTTGTTTTTTCTAGATGACCTGTCTATGATATGTCTATGACATATGTTTAAGATAATATTGTTTTATTTGTTTGCTATTCTTGTAATTAAAGTGAAGTGGCCCTCTCTATTTCTTGTGATCAGTTTTAATTTGAAGTGGTTCTTTTGTTTGTTTGTTTCGATGTCAGGATAGTGATGTCTACTTACTTCTCCCCACTTATTTACAATACTGTGTCCTATTCTTTTGCTCTAAGGCAATGCCTACCTTTAAAGGGAAGATGTGTTCCTTGTAAACAAATACGTTTTATTTCTTAATGCATTCAGTCCTTTTTATTTTTTAATTGGAAAGTTGACCCTATTGATATTTGAAGTTACTATTGAAATGTCCTCTGTTGAAGGACATCTGTGTTCTTTCCACTTTCTGGCTATTATAAATAAGGCTTCCGTGAACATAGTAGAGCATGTGTCCTTGATATATGTTGGAGCATCTTTTGGGTGTATGCCCAGGAATGGTTATAGCTGGGTCCTTCGGTAGTACTATGTCCAATTTTCTAAGGAATCTCCAGACTGATTTCCAGAATGGTTGTACCAACTTGTAATCCCACCAACAATGGAGGAGTGTTCCTCTTTCTCCACATCCTTGCCAGCACTGGTTGTCATCTGAGTTTTGATCTTAGCCATTCTGACTGGTAAGAGGTGGAATCTCAAGGTTGTTTGGATTTGCATTTCCCTGATGACTAAGAATGTTGAACGTTATTTTTAGGTGCTTCTCAGACATTTGATATTTCTCAGTTGAGAATTCTTTGTTTAGCTCTGTAGCCCATTTTTAATAGGACTACTTGGTTCTCTGGAATTTCTTGAGTTATTTGTATATATTAGATATTAGCCCTCTATCAGGTGTAGAGTTGGTAAAGATCTTTTCCCAATTTGTTGATTGCCATTTTGTTCTAT
>NW_022652583.1:0-1745 GCF_011064425.1 Rattus rattus
CAAAAAAAAAAAAAAAAAAAAAAAAAAAAAGAAAATGAAGAGTAAAGATTGTAGGAATAAAAGGGATGAAGGGTCCCAGGAGAATAGGGACCACTGAATCAACTAAGCAGGGCACACATGGGCTCCCAGGCCTGAAGCAACAAACATGGGGCCTACATGGGTCTGCACCAGGTTCTGTGTGTATGAGTTCCGATTGTTGGCTTAGGATTTTCAGAGGACTCCTCATGATGGGAGTGGGTGTCTTTGACTCTGTTGCCTAATGGTGAAACTGTATTCGTCCTGTGTGATTGCCTTTCCCAGCCTCTGGGTGACGGCTTTTGTCTTATTGTGGTTTTTGGTTGCGTTTGGATATTGTCCTTTGGAGGCCTGCTCAGGTCTGAAGGGAGATGGAGGGGAAGTGGATCTGTGGGTGAGAGGCAGTAGGGAAGAGCTGGGTGGAGGGAGGGGATACGGTGCTGAAGATTTATTACCTGAGAGAAAAACCGTTTTATACTAAAAATCAAAAGCAAAACAAAAACAAAAGTTAGTATATGTCCCGAGGCTCTCAGTGTCTACAAAAGCCGGAAGAGAGCTACTGATGGCTGCCAACTGGGGTCACAGGCAGTTGTGAGCTACCCTATGTAGGTGCTAGGAACAAAACCAGTTTCTCTAGAAGAGCAGGGATCTTTCTTCAAGGCTGAACCATTCCCCCTGCCCCAGATCTTTGCAGTTTACTTTCACATAAGTGTCCCTGCTGGATCTCTCTGGCACAGATCAAATTACCTCAAGAACAGAACAGTTTTCCTTCTCTTTGCTTTGAAATCCTCCCATGGTGCCCTGTCCAATTTATTGCTTATGTTCGAGGCATATTTTTGGAACATAATCATCTTTATAATCTTTAAATAGACACTTCTTAAACTTGTCTCTAATTTGGTTAATTAACTATTATTGCTTGACAAGACTAAATAGAAGAGCTCTTAGTGTTGACAAAGACACAAGAGAACTGAATTTAAAAGATTACACAGAAATTCTTCTCCAAAATGCAAAACGCAATACAAGGGGACTTCTCTCACCTCCAGGTTCATTTGCCCCAAATGGCAGGCGCTATGAGGTTCTGCTCTCAGGACTTGGGACTCAACACTGATTGTTAGATCTTAACACACAATCCTCGTTCCCAAGTATCCAAGACCTCAAAGTAAGGTACCGTTCATTGCCTTCCTTGAGGTCGCCCTGACAAAGGCTGAGGTACTCAGGGCTTTCCTCTCTCATTTTATCCAGGCTCTCACCTGTCACCCTCGTGCCTGGTGCAGCCTCCAACTGAGGTTTGCTGCAGCGCCAATTCGCTCAGCACAGTTTAGCCTGAGTAGCCGGCAGGAAGAGCTGAGGTGAACGTTTCTCATTATCAACAGCAGCAGTTGCGTGCCTCGCTGAAAATAGCTACAGAACATTCTTAGGAACACAAGGGGAAAGGAACAAGCAAGCCTGCATGCTAAAAGCCATTGAGGTAATCCACGGAAAAGATATTAAAAGGGAACATTTCTCTACCCGGAGAGGAAGTGCCTGAGGAGCTTGATAACCACAGCCCAGCTCTGCAGGGCATCACCTGCATTCTAGAGCATCCTGTGCTAATTCTTACTCATTATGCTAATTTTGGTTTTAGGCAGCTCTGAAGCAACTGAAAAATCAATTTTAATTTTATGCGGACTTTTAAAAATATATGTAAATTAAACAGAAATTGCTGAGTTTTGAAAGAGTAATTTTTTTTG
>NW_022652584.1:0-1749 GCF_011064425.1 Rattus rattus
GCCTGCTATAGCAAGAAATTGTTTACACCCTTGGGAGCTGCTCTGGGAGCTGCTCTTAGCCCCTGATTTGGGGCTGGGATTCTCCATGGCACCCTTCCTCCCCACTGATTCTTCCTGCTTGTTGTTGTTAAGAAGTTGTTTATGCCCCTGATTGGGCCGGAACTTTCACCACATAGGCTTTTCCTGTTTTCCTGGTTGGGGGTTTTCACCTGCCTTGTTGTTTTCCAAGGCTTTTGCCTTGGGTATATAAGGAGATCTCAGTAAAGCCTTGGGGGCACTCGCTAAAAACAGATGACCTGTATACTTGATTTATTTCAATCCCACAGACCTACGCCTGATACTCACACACTGTCGGTGCAGGCACCGACACACACACACAGCCTCATATATATCAGGCAAACACTCTAAGCTGAGCTATATCTGTAGCCCTTTAAACAAGATCTGTCAATTTTTTTAAGATAGGTTCTCACTATGTAGCCCTGGCTGGCCTGTCTCTGTATTTTAAAATGCTGGGACAAAAAAATCTTGGGCTATCATGACTAGCTTGAAGGGGTGTGTGTGTGTGTGTGTGTGTGTGTGTGTGTGTGTGTGTACCAACTCTGTGTCTGGTAGCCAGAGAGGCCATAAATGGCGTCCTGTTGTTGGAATTAAAGGAGGCTGAGCCACCTGACATGGGTACTGGGAACTGAACCTTGGTTGCCTGCAAAATCATGGAGTGCTGCTCTTGAGAGTTGGGGAAACACAGGGCCTTGTGCTTGCTAGGGCAATTACCACTGAGCCAATCGAGTTTTCTATAAACATAAGTATGTATGATTACCTAATTTATCTATAATCTGTATGTCAGGATTATCTATTATCTATCATCTATCTGTCATGAAATACATTCTCTCTCTGTGTGTGTGTGTGTGTGTGTGTGTGTGTTGAGACAAGGTCTCAGACTTAGATAGCCCAGGCTGGCCTCCAACTTGATTAGTAGCCAAGGATGACCTTGACTTGACCTTCCTGACTCCACTTCCTGAGTGAAGAGTCACAATAAGCACAACCACACCCAGTTTATGCAGCGCTGGGGACTGAACCCTAAACTTCATGTATGCTAGGCAGTTCCATTCCTCATTCCCCAGGCCTCTGCAATCCACTGGGATTCCTGGAAATATTCCTTCCTCTTACCAGTTTGTGTGTTGGTGGCTGCCAGGTCCAGCCTCCCTATAACTAGGGACCTGTTTGTCAATGAGGCCTAAAGCCACGAAACTGACTACATCACTGACCGGTTTGAACTGAGTCCAGGCAAGAGTCTTCCCTGTCACTACACCAATTACTTTCATCAGTCTGTGAGCGTGGATCTTGGGCATAGGTTTCGTCAACTTCACGCTGCCAGTGTGTGAGTATCGGCGAGGGTCTGGCGGATTGAAAGAAATCACGCCACCCATTTTCAGGAAAGCACCAAGGCTTTACTGAGATTCTTTGTATACCCGAGCAAGTCGAAAACAATGCGCAGTGGAAATCCCCAACCAGGAAAACAGGAAAAGTCTGTGTGGTAAAAGTTCCAGCCCAATCAGGGGCATAAACAACTTCTTAACAACAACAAGCAGGAAGGCTCGGTGGGGAGGAAGGGTGCCATGAAAAATCCCAGCCCCGAATCAGGGGCTAAGAGCAGCTGCCAAGGGTATAAACAATTTCTTGCTATAACAGGCTAAAAGGTTCAGCGAGGGGAGAGGGAAACACCAAGGTAGGGCCCAACAGGTTTCTGAG
>NW_022652585.1:0-1723 GCF_011064425.1 Rattus rattus
TGAGCCGGCCAGGGTGAGAGGGTGACAGGCAAGCAGGCGGGTGCGCGACGGGGACGGCGGCCTGTCTGGGGGCCATCTCTAGGCTGGAGGTTTTACCTGGGGAACTTGAGGGAAGGAGGGGGGCTGTACGACCTATTGGGACACCCGGGGGGGTTGGTGGCAGCTGGATGAGGTCGACCAGAAGGCTTGGGCCCCGTCCCGGATTTTTTTTTTTTTTTTTTAAATTTCTTCCCTCCTCTCTGGTCCCAGCCAGCGGGAGCATGGACTTCTGAGGCCGAGAGGGTGCTGTGTCCCCGTCTTCCGAGCCGAGGTGGCTCGGGCATGTGGCATTCGGAGACTTTTTTTTCTTTTTCAAAATTTTCTTTTTTTTTTTCTTTTTTTTCGGAGCTGGGGACCGAACCCAGGGCCTTGTGCTTGCTAGGCAAGCGCTCTACCACTGAGCTAAATCCCCAACCCCAAAATTTTTTATTAGATATATTTCTTTACATACATTTCAAATGTTATTCAGCTTCCCAGTTTCCTGTCCTTAAGCCTTCCTCCCCTCCCCCTCCCCCAGACAGGCATTCTCCCCATACCTCCCCCTTACTGTCTCCCCATATTCCCCTGCACTGGGGGTCCAACCTGATAGGCCAAAGGCTTCCCTTTCCAGTGGTGCCCCAACAAGGCTATTCTCTGCTACATTTGCAGTTGGAGCCCTGGGTCAGTCCCTGTATAGTCTATCTGTAGTCCCTGGAAGCTCTGGTTGGTTGGCATTGTTGTTTTTATGGGGTTGCAAGCTCCTTCAACTCTTCCAATACTTCCTCTAATTTCCCCCGCCTTTTTTTTTTTTTATCCAGGATCCTCCCTGGTCCCTGCCAGCGGGAGCCTGGACTTCTGAGGCTGAGGGGAAGCTGTGTTCCGGTCTATCTATCATGGCCTTCTTGGTCTGTGAGTACTCAGGGTTCTAAGGTCGACTAATTGTTCCTTTGATATGAAACTAGTTAAGAGTTTGAGAAAAGGGGGCAGACAGGCCCTAGAAAGTATGTTTCTAAACTTTTTTTCTTAAAATTAGACTTTTTCATGCAATATATTTGAATTATGATTTCCCTTCCCTCTATTTCCCCCACTTCTTCTATACCTCTCCTGTCATCTCTATCTACATTCTTCTGACTGTCACTAGAAAACAGTCATCTAAGGGATAAAAATAAAATGGAAGTTAATGAACTGGAGTAGAACAAAACAAGCAGACAGAAAAGAGTCAATACAAGGTACAAGAATCAGATACAGACACAGAGACCCAAACTTCCATTCAAATACTCAGGAATTCCATGGAAACATAAAACCAGGAAAAAATATATACACAAAACACACAGAGTAACAATTAATAGATAAATAAATAACAAAAGGAAAAAGAAATTCTGAAGAAAAAGTCCTGGCCCATTATGAGACAAGGATCCTCCAAAGATGGTGTTCAGTTCCCTTAGTGCACTCTACCCTTAAAATTAGTTTGTGTACCCAGTGAGATTCCCTTGGAGAAAACTAAGTTTTCATTTTCAAATGATTACCCATTGGAGATAACTTCCAGTTTAGAGATAAGGTGATATGCAGGGCTTGGCTTCTTTCAAGGGCTAATTAATAGGTAAGGAGATCTGTGAGGTGCTATCCTCTGAGCATGATACAGTTGTGGCACTCAGGAACTCACAATAGTTACATCTATCTGAACAGACTCTATATAATATTGACC
>NW_022652586.1:0-1743 GCF_011064425.1 Rattus rattus
TATGACGTATCCAAGCAAGTAGATAAAAATCCTAATCCTGATTCCAAGTATTGGCAGTTTACCTTTGAAGATCCCAAGTTAGTGTATTTTCCCTATAACTATTTGGGAGAAGGTACATTCGCCGATTTTGCAGTTTTCGAAGTTGACTTTAAGGATGAAAGAGTCGCCAAGTTATTTACTAGAGATTTTTACGGAAAATACGATAGGGACAAAGGAATTCATAAAGAGAAGGCATTAAATTTATTTGCAGAGCCATTGTCTAAAAAATATACTAATCAGCAACTTCTTGAAGAGGATGTTCAAGTTTGGATGGCTGGATATCCATCTAAAGGAATGCATCATAAAGCCACAAGCAACTACAATCTTGGTAGACAAAGCGCAAGTCGACTTAGATATGACCACGCTGGATCCATAAAAACTGAACGCGGAAAAGCATGTGAACAGGAGAATCAATCAAATGTCCATGCAAAAAACAATGTGAGGATTAAATCCTGCGAGGATTTATTGGGACATATCGATATTGCTAAATGAAATCGCAATGTCGGAAAGAGCAGAGCACCTAAGTTATCTTGAGGCGATAAGCGTACAGACGAAATAGGTTAGTTCTATTTATTCGATAATGTTGAAATAGGCATGGGAGCCTCTGGATCTGTTGCAACCACAAGTGATGGTGACGTTCTGGGCGTTTATGCTCTATATTCAGAAGGAGGTAATTGAGGTATGGTATGGCCCATTAGAGGCGAAGCCATTAAGGATCATGAAGGAAAGATAATTATTCCTGCTCACGATTACATAGAGGGTGTAGATGGTCAGATGGGATCCTATAAGGAACAAATACAGAAGTATGTCTTGAAATTAGGCAAGCAGACAATGTTGAGTAAACTGAGGGGCTGAAAACCTATTTCTTAAATGACTTACGGTGATTATTCTGTTTACTAGTCAAGATTCTCTCTTGATGTTTTTCTAAAGACTTTTATTGTTATCTAATTAGTTAATTTCCAGTTTCTACAGCTCCAGTTTCTACAGCTCCAGTTTTGTACAAAGATGATTGTTTTTTAGGGTAAGTAGTTAATAGGCATTAATGACGCACGCATCACGGAATGCGTGCTAGGGATATTGCCGTTTCTTCGTTGACTGCAGCAGGATCTGCAGGAGCTGGTGCAGGAGGTATTTATGCTTCTGGACAGTCTTCAACTACAGGTGGTAAATCGGGCGGCGAGATAAACCCTGATAATTCTCTGTCACAATCAACATCTCCATTACATCATGTAGATGGTCAAAGTTGGCCTAAAACTTTGTTGCAGGTTCAGGTTGGTGGTGAAAGCGAAGTTGGGTGAGCACAAGGTCATAATCCTGATAAGTGACCAGATCAAAAAATATTAACTTCAGCTTGTATGTCTGTTAATGCTAAATTCACATTAAGTAGTACCAATGTAGATATAAGGTTAATGGGTAGAACTGAAGATAATCAAATAATTACTGTATATACAACGTTGAGCGATAGTGAAGGGGTATTAGGCGCTAAGCACTATATAGAGTATTTTGAAAATGGATCTAGTTCAAATTCAAAGAGGATTTCATACTCAGATCATTCTGCATCTTCATCTGCATCCGTTAAGTTGAAATTAGATGATTCGAGCGAGTCAATAACGATTAAGTCTCAGAATAAAGACATAAAGGGCATCTGATATCTTCAAGATGATGCAGCCAGCGGCGAACTAGATCCGATTTCCATCACCTTTG
>NW_022652587.1:0-1743 GCF_011064425.1 Rattus rattus
GTTGCCATTTCTGAATTCTAAACTTCTTCTCAGCTTGGTTTGTGGTTTGAATATGTGGAGATGTTGTAGAAGACTAACATGACCTCATGAACTTTCAGTGACAATTTTAAAACTGTCTTAAACTGGCCATTGCACGTGACACCTGTTAGGAGAGGGACAGTAGGTTTTTGTTTGGGATATGGCCCCTGAGAGGCTATTCATCTTCCAGTCAATGGCCTGACACCCACACATATACTGGCAGCACTATGTGGACTCATTCAGTTTAAAATAGAAAGTGAAGAAAGGAATAAGTATGTAGAAGGGCAGGGTAGGGACTTGAAAGGGAGAAAATGGGTGTGAAGTTGTTTGAGGTTAAAGCCTCAAACAATAGTATTAAACTAGTTTCTACTCACTGAATTCTCTTATCTTCCTCAGGTACATCCCTTCTCCATGTCTAATTTCTAACACATTAATCTCAGTTCTTATTTTTTATTCATTTATTAGTCTTTCCAACTGTACTGTGATCATTGATTTCATGACTCTACTTCATAGGTCATGTACCATTATGGACCTTTGGATAAGACCTGAATTGCATCCGTGGCTAAGATACCTTGGTTAAATTGTGACCTTTGAATTTTCTTAGTTTAAGTGTAAGCTGTGATGTAGAAAAAATAACGGAATTTTACAATGTAGACTTTCTGAGACAGTTTGCTCGCATTTAAGTGCATGGTCCTACTTTCAGAGGGAGGAAAGACCTCACTTTTGGGAGCTCTGTCACAGCAGGGTGTTCTGTGAGGAGGCCAACTTTGTCCTAGGTATGCAGACTGAAATGAGGTTACCATACTAGGAGAACCTAAGTTGAGAAAATGAGCAGAGGCATCACATTGTGCTGAAACAGTCCTTCCTGACTGGCCATATTCTTTGTAGGTAACATCTCATTCTTTAAACAACGAGAAATTGCGTTTTTTTTCCAAGGTTGAGCACAAACTATACATTGACTCTGGCTGAGGAAGCAAAGTCTTGAGATCAAGTTCATTTCTAGAGTGTATAATGTCCACGACTCCATTTTTACAGCTACTGTAGTTATTTTTAAATGACATCATGTTATAACATCTAAAATATGAAAAATTAAAGTACAGAGATGCATATTCGAGCATGTGTATTCAGTGAGCTTTACATTTATCCTGGTTGTTGCATTCTCCAGAGTGTTTCTCACGTATGAAGAACACGTTGAATCTTATTTTCCTGTACTTCCATCAGAGCTCTTTCCTCCATCAATGCACTTCATTCAATTGATGCAAAATGTGTTTGAAAATTAATTACACCATTTTTTTATTATAATCCGACTTTATTATTTTTTTTTATTATTAACATGAATATTTCTTATATACATTTCGAGTGTTATTCCCTTTCCCGGTTTCCTGGCAAACATCCCCCTCCCCCCTCCCCTTCCTTATGGGTGTTCCCCTCCCCACCCTCCCCCTATTGCCGCCCTCCCCCCAACTGTCTAGTTCACTGGGGGTTCAGTCTTAGCAGGACCCAGGGCTTCCTCTTCCACTGGTGCGCTTGCTAGGATATTCATTGCTACCTATGAGGTCAGAGTCCAGGGTCAGTCCATGTATAGTCTTTAGGTAGTGGCTTAGTCCCTGGAAGCTCTGGTTGCTTGGCATTGTTGTACATATGGGGTCTCGAGCCCCTTCAAGCTCTTCCAGTTCTTTCTCTGATTCCTTCAACGGGGGTCCTATTCTCAGTTCAGTGGTTTGC
>NW_022652588.1:0-1740 GCF_011064425.1 Rattus rattus
TGCAATAACAAACAACCAGACTCCCCTCCCCCAAGCTCCCAGGAACTAAACCACCAACCAAAGAGTACATGTGGCAGGGACCCATGGCTCCAGCTGCATATGTAGCAGAGGATGACCTTGTCTGGCATTTATGGGAAGGGAGCCCCCTGGGTCCTATGGAGGCTAGATGCCCCAGCACAGGAGAATGATAGAGCGCGGATGTAGGAGGAGGTGGGTGGGTGGGAGAGCACCCTCTTAGAAGCAGGAGGGACAAGGGAAAGGATAGGAGGTTTAACTGGAAAGGGGGATAACATTTGAAATGTAAATAAATAAAATAACTAATACAATTTTTAAAATGTTGAAAAAAAAGGGGGAAAAGGTATTGTCTGATAGAGTCACCATTTAAGTTTTAGAAAAGGTTGGTTGATACTTTTCAGACTTGAAAAGAATACGAACAAATTTTAAATAACAGTAAATATTATGAACTTGAAATATTGAGGTCCTGGAAAGAAGCTGTGCCTGTAAAAGCTAAACAATTTAATAACTGTGGAGTGGTTGGAATGGCGTACATCCAGATCCTAATCACAAACTTTCTGAGCTACCTTACCCTCCGTGATACCCACTCATTACCTACTTCTGGGTCTGACCTAATATCCTTAGGAGTATTAGATAAATCCCTTTGGATTGTTGGAATAAGTTCTTTTGCTTCTACAAGCCCCAAAGCCAAGAATGTCTTTTGATACTACCTAGGAACTCAACAGAGATTTCCCACTTCCGTTGTAATCAACGTACCTTACATGCTCAGCAATATATGTAGAAAGTTTGTTGGGGTTGGGGATTTAGCTCAGTGGTAGAGCGCTTGCCTAGCAAGCACAAGGCCCTGGGTTTGGTCCTCAGCTCCGAAAAAAAGAAAAAAGAAGAAGAAAAAAAAAGCTTGTTGATTTACAACTTTCTTCATTCTGTCACTATAAAAACTTCATAAACTGCTGCCACCTTGGAAAATAGAATTTGAGATGACCTATATCTGTGGCCTGGGACCTCATATTTCCCCCCAGAATGTTGTTGTAAAAATATAAAAAATTAAAAATGTAATGTTGTCTTTTACGTTGCTTGGTCTGGCACCGCAGTGCCCCAAGATATCTGCTAGATATCTTGGCGGAAACACATCCCAACTCTGTGCGACCGAGTGTCTCCTACCGCTGCACACTTTCCTACACTCAAACTGTCACACAAAAGAACACACAACACAATAATCTTTGACCCAATTGGTAAGCTATAATTGCCCACCTAAACATACAAAGCCCAGTAACATCCATCCCTTAAGAACATTAATAACAACCTGTAAATACATAAAGTGGAATCTTTTTTTTTTTTTTTTTTTCCGGAGCTGGGGACCGAACCCAGGGCCTTGCGCTTGCTAGGCAAGCGCTCTACCACTGAGCTAAATCCCCAACCCCACAAAGTGGAATCTTTTTTTTTTTACTAACTTGAATATTTCTTATATACATTTCTAGTGTTATTCCCTTTCCCGGTTTCCGGGCAAACATCCCCTTCCCCCCTCCCCTTCCTTATGGGTGTTCCCCTCCCCACCCTCCCCCCATTGCCGCCCTCCCCCCAACAGTCTAGTTCACTGGGGGTTCAGTCTTAGCAGGACCCAGGGCTTCCCCTTCCACTGGTGCTCTTACTAGGATATTCATTGCTACCTATGAGGTCAGAGTCCAGGGTCAGTCCATGTATAGTCTTCAGGTAGTGGCTTAGTCC
>NW_022652589.1:0-1734 GCF_011064425.1 Rattus rattus
AGAGAAGAGAAGAGAAGAGAAGAGAAGAGAAGAGAAGAGGTTTTGAAGGGCCCAGTCTTAAGCAAGCCTTGTACAGAGAAGCACAGCTCACTGGGCCTGACATTTTACTGTACATGGGGGGGGCCCAAGAGGCACCAATCCTGCTGCAGGACTACTGGACTTAACACTTGCTGGAGTATGTGTCAATTGCTCCAATTGTGTAGCCATCGATGTCTTGCCTTTCTTCTTGGATAACACATATATTTGGTCAGGTAACTAAAAAAAAACTCAATAAGCCCTGTACAAAGATATAAAGACAAGAGACTAGCAGAGGGCATGCAGGTGAGAGAGGGCAGGGGCTGAGGGAGAGGGTTAAATGACTCAGATTGATTACAAGCATACTTGTGTGACTATTAGGCAATAAGAAAGAATAGGGCTATTCATGAATTGAAAAATATTCCTTTCAGATACCTCCTCTCCGTAGATCACACATAATGAAAACAAAGCAATCTGGGGTCCCAACACAGCCAAAGGCTATACCACAGATAGTACAGATAGTACAACACCACTGTCATGAAACCATGCTAAAGGCAAACGTTACAACCTATGCTTGGTCTCCTCTCATGGTTTTACTAATTTGTTTTGGGTTTGTCCTCAGTCTGTCAAGACAGGTCTTCCTGTTGCAGGCTGGAGACTCATGACTGCTCTGAAGCCTCAGTTTGCAAAGTGCTGGGAGTCATAGGCCTGTCCCCAATGTCTGCTCTCCATGTCTCTTCTTGTTTTGGTCTTTAGGTATAGAGGCTGGCTCCCTACCGTGAAGATCAGTGGATACTATTTTAATAAGTAATGTGCTGATATCTAGGCACAACTTGTAACAGAATAAGAGAAATCTGGCTGGTGACTGACTGTTCCTTAATCCATGCTCAGATACTCAGCTAAGGGAGAACAGTTTAGCAAAGAAATGGTTCATTTTCAGATGGTGGAGGCCACAACAAGGTCATGACCCCTGGCTTTAAGAACTTTCATACCACTACTGCTGCTGCTGATACCACCAACACCAACACCACCACTACCATCACCACCACCAACAACAACACTACCATCACCACCAACAACAACAACAATAACAATGACACTACCACCAACACCAGCACCATCACCACCAACAACAACACTAACACCAACAATACCAACAATACCAATAACAACACCAATACCAACAACAACAACAACAAACATCTCCACCACCACCACCACCAACAACAACAACAACACTACCACCAACACCAGCACCAACACCACCACTACATCACCACTGCTGCCACCACCAACACCAACACCAACACCAACACCACTAACAACAACAACACTAACAACAACAACAACAACAATACCAATAACAACACCAATACCACCACCAACAACAAACATCTCCATCACCACCACCACCAACCAACAACAACAACAACACTACCATCACCACCAACACCAACACCATTAACAACAACACTAACACCAACAACACCAACAATACCAATAACAACACCAATACCAACAACACCAACAAACATCTCCACCACCACCACCACCACCAACAACAACAACAACAACACCCTTTCCAAGAACAAATTTGTTCCTTCTTCGCTTTGCCTCCTTTCTTTTCTTTGAAAAGTCAGCACCAAAGCATTCTCACCTCTTCCATGTCCCATCATGCTATGCGAAACAGCACCAGGGGCAATCCAGAGAATCGAGAGA
>NW_022652590.1:0-1633 GCF_011064425.1 Rattus rattus
TCTGGCTAGTATCTGGGAAGCAGAGAAGCAAATTGCTCCTCATTAGGTGTTGACTAGAACCTAGCAAGAAATGTCCGTAAGCCAACTGTAGGTCTTCATGATGATGGCGCCCAACTTGGATTAGACACTTCCAGTTATGGCCTTTGAAAATTTCAGGGATAATGAGTGACCATATGACTATGAGAGGTGTGGTCACGAATGCCTGAGGAGAGAGAGAGGGATGCAGAGTCGCCAGAGTCTTTGAAAGACCAAGTCTACGACATGGGAGCCATGATCATGCCCTCTTTTTCAGGCTGCTGGGGACGTACAGTGGGCAAGTCTTGGGGTTACTGAACAGCCAGGGATGAGTTTGGGGTGTCGTATGTGGGGTGCCAAAGGTCCAAGATTTTATATCATACTTTACTCTATCCATGGCATCTGTGGGAGATAAGATTTTAGGAGTCTTTATTAAGAAAAGGTTCTCCAAGTGGCTGTGGTGTCTTAACCAGGAAATAAACAAGGCTGCTGAAGTCACAGAATCCTAGGGCTCATCTGAGTGACAAGCTATCAGTAAGTGACTGCCATCACACAGTTTGCACTGTGTACCACTGAGGGCCTGAAGCCAACTGAGGTATTATGATTAGGCTAAGTGGGTACCAAAGAGAGCTGCAGGCCATGTTTATGCTGGGTTGATAGGACTTTCAAAGACTGTAGTGTGTTTGTAACCTTGAGCCTAGGAACCCCTCAACTCTCCAAGGTGGGGGGTAAGGGGGGTCACAATGCAATAACATTCCCACTGGTACCCAAAGAAAGAAGCTGGCCTGGGAAGTGTTTAGAATGCTTGCACATTAGGATAATTCAAAACAAATCATAATTTCTTATCTTGAATTATGAAACAGTGTTCAGGATGAAATTGCATCTATGAATCGGGTTTATTTATAATAAGTGTCTAGTCAACATAGGAGACCTACTTAACATTATAATTAGAACTGATACATATCTAGTTGAAAACCTATCCAGTACCTAAAACACTTCCACAGGAGATGGCTACATACTTTGGCACGAGATCTCTCTATCCCTTCCAAAACATTTCATTTTTCCCTTCCGAAGGGAGGCTGCACATTTCCCCACAATATCATATCAAACAAGAGGGTAGTGTTATGCATTCAATGAGGCCCAGGCCCTGGCAGTTCCAGCATCAAATACACTTGTGTTGTAAGCTGAGCGCCAAGGAAACATTTATTTATTTAAAATATTTTTACCCATAAGCTAGGTAAACAGTAATATTTTCCTTCACAGTACTTTAAGACAGCCCTGCAGACAGAAATCCCACAGACCACCTTATGATCCTTCTTACATCTGCAGACAGATTTCATTAATTTTTCCTTTGAAGTCAGATATCTACTGAGGATTAAACACTTGACCTAGTCAACTTGGAATTGGGCTGTAGATACCAACTATAGAGAAACCATGTAGACCCCTTTTAGTGTGTCCATTATTTGCTCTAGGAATACGGCCAACTGCTTCCCAGTAGTGCGAGCTCCTTGGGCTGGAGAGTCAGCTCAGCTGTTAGGAGCATTTGTCGCCTTTGCAGAAAGCCCTGGTTCTAGTACCAGCATCAACAGGAGGCCCACAGCCAGTTGTAACTATTTCC
>NW_022652591.1:0-1737 GCF_011064425.1 Rattus rattus
GTTAGGGAGAGACAGGGTTAAGGAAGGGACTGTGTTACCATTGTTACTGCTGCAGATTTATTTAGACCTATATAGCTTTGCATGAATGACTATGGGAATAAATAAGTGAATGAGCTTTTTTATGAGGCAGGCTACTCGCTTTCCTTTGCTTTGCCAAATGAGCAAGCAGCAAGCAGCAGAGATAATCAAATACCAACTTCAGGCTGCTTTAGTGCTTACTGCTGAGAGTTGTGGTACAATAGCAAGAGGTTTTACACTCAGTCTTAATAATGAGACTGCAATAGTCTCTCAACTATAAATTCAGGTTTTCAATGTTTCTCCATCTGTTTATTTCTTTAATTCTTTCTTTAACTTATGAAAATGAACTACTTTCTTTCTTATTTATTCATTTATTTAGGTTTTCTTTATTGGATATTTTATGTATTTGCATTTCAAATGTTATCCCCTTTCCCAGTACCCCCTCCCATTCCCCCTCCCCCTACTTCTATGAGGATGCCCCTTCCTAACCACCCACTTTCACCTCAACACTCTGGCATTCCATTACACTGGGGAAACAAGTCTTCACAAGGCCAAGGGCTTCTCCTCCTATTGATGCCAAACAATGCCATCCTCTGCTACATATGTGGCTGGAGTCTTAGACGCCTCCATGCGTTCTCTTCGGTTGGTGGTTATTGCTCAAATTTTAGAATCAAATGTCTCCACTGGTAAATGAAAGTTTGAAACATTAGATAAGGTTCAAAAAGACAGTCTTGTTTTCAGTTTACAACTTACTGCAAAGTGAGAGTAATGCCAATAGATCAGAAAGCAGGGTTTTCCTAAAGGCGCTTCAGGAGAACATGTGTAAATAAAGTTGGGTAATTCAAATAGAAATGGCCAAATTGAAGTACTATGATGGAGTTAGGGCAATTAAGGAGAGAACTCGATGACCTGTATACAACTCCCCTTCACTGTTCTTCAAGGTATGATTAAAGATAAAACTGGGCATCCAGACCGCCTGGTCAGGTAGGCACTCCTGAGGCTGCAGAGCAGAAGAGAAAACCAACACTGCCCACCCCTGCCCACATCCCTGGCCCAAGAGGAAACTGTATAAGGCCTCTGGGTGCCCGTGGGGGAGGGCCCAGGAGCAGCAGGACCCCTGCCTGAGACACCGCCGGAACCTGAAGGAAACAGACCGGATAAACAGTTCTCTGCACCCAAATCCCGTGGGAGGGAGAGCTAAACCTTCAGAGAGGCAGACACGCCTGCGAAACCAGAAGAGACTGCACTCTGCACACATTACTGATTCCAGAGGAAAACACCAAACTCCATCTGGAACCCTGGTGCACGGAGGCTCCCGGAAAGGGCGGCGCAGATCTTCCTGGTTGCTGCCACCGCAGAGAGCCTGTGGGCGGCACCCCGCGAGCGAACTTGAGCCTCGGGACCACAGGTAAGACCAACTTTTCTGCTGCAAGTGACTTGCCTGGTGAACTCAAGACACAGGTTCACAGGAACAGCTGAAGACCTGTAGAAAGGAAAAACTACATGCCCGAAAGCAGAATACTCTGTCCCCATAACTGACTGAAAGAGAGGAAAACAGGTCTACAGCACTCCTGACACACAGGCTTATAGGACAGTTTAGCCACTGTCAGAAATAGCAGAACAAAGTAACACTAGAGATAATCTGATGGCGAGAGGCAAGCGCAGGAACCCAAGCAACAGAAACCAAGACTACATGGCACCATCGGAGCCCAATTCTCC
>NW_022652592.1:0-1734 GCF_011064425.1 Rattus rattus
TTTCCACAGAGACATGCTACACCGTTAACTCTATCCCATTTTCTCTGTTCCCCTTAAAATACTTTCCCTCCCTCCTGCCATTCCTTAATTGACTGTGTAAAAGTTCCTCTCCTGAAAACCCTAAACTTGATGTTGGCTGTGAACAAATCTCTGAGACATTGTCTTTCTTTTGTGTCACAGATGGGGTACAAATATGAAAGTCAAGTCTCTAAGGCACCCGCATCACTTCCATGTTCTTAAACGTGGAAGGTTCCTTTGAGCTTTTGTAAAAATCACAGCACATTCAGCTGCACCCTAATTATCTCCCTCTTTTCCTCTAACACTTTGACATTTTATGAGAATTATGACCATGTCTCTCTTTTTCTGTTCCTAGGAGATGGAAATGCCTTGTCTAGATCCCCTCCTCAGTCTTCCTTAGCTTTCTTACTGTCTCTCTGCGGACCTCTGAGTTTGTCTTTGATATTCCCTCTTGAAACCCAGGTCCACCACTGATCTCCACTTCATTTAAGGAAGCACGCACTACTCCATCAGCTGACAGGTCAACAGGGATTGGGGAAATCTCTTAGGGGAATTTGCCTTATGATAAGTGATTGACACCTGCCAAGAGAATCAGTTTGCTTCAGGATGAGACTCTTAACTGATTATTCAATCCTAGGATGCCTGCTTCCTCCAAATGCATACAAGCAAACACTAAACTGTCTTATCAGGTTGAAATTACATTTGTGTGAGTGAGTGAGTGTGTGTGTGTGTGTGTGTGTGTGTGTGCATGTGTGTGTGTGCATGTGTGTGTGTGTGCATGCGTGCGTGCGTGTGTGTGTGTGTGTAAAACAATGATAATTACAGAAGAGGTAGCCATGGAGTTGACAGGGAGTGGAGGGTGTTGAAGGAGTTGGAGCAATGACATCCATATACATATATATAATTTAATCGTAATGTAATAAATAAAAAAGGAAGCAGATACTGAGCATCTGGTCCCTTATTGTTTCACACTTTGACTTCTTCTTTGTTGTTTTTGTGATAAACTGGACTGTGACTTCTCACACCACACTACCTGGGTTCACAGTTCAGTTTGGCTGCTTGCTTACATTTCATATTTTGTAATTTTTGACTATTGTGAAGGGTGTCGTTTCCCTAATTTCTTTCTCGGCTTGTTTCTCTTTTTTGTAGAGGAAGGCTACTGATTTGCTTGAGTTAATTTTATACCCAGCCTCTTTGCTGAAGTTGTTTATCATCTTTAGTAGTTCTCTGGTGGAACTTTTGGGATCACTTAAATATACTATCATATCATCTGCAAATAGTGATATTTTGACCTCTTCTTTTCCGATCTGTATCCCCTTGACCTCCTTTTGTTGTCTGATTGCTCTGGCTAGAACTTCAAGAACTATATTGAATAAGTAGGGAGAGAGTGGGCATCCTTGTCTAGTCCCTGATTTTAGTGGGATTGCTTCAAGTTTCTCTCTATTTAGTTTAATGTTAGCAACTGGTTTGCTGTATATGGCTTTTACTATGTTTAGGTATGGGCCTTGAATTCCTGATCTTTCCAGGACTTTAATCATGAAGGGGTGTTGAATTTTGTCAAATGCTTTCTCAGCATCTAATGAAATGATCATGTGGTTTTGTTCTTTCAGTTTGTTTATATAATGGATCACGTTGATGGTTTTCCGTATATTAAACCATCCCTGCATGCCTGGGATGAAGCCTACTTGATCATGGTGGATGATTGTTTTGATGTGC
>NW_022652593.1:0-1752 GCF_011064425.1 Rattus rattus
AATGAACAAACAACCTGAAGTCACTTTGCAGAAGCCATCCAACTTTGCTTTTTGAAACAGAGTGTCTCGATGGCCTGAAACTCTTCGTTAGGTTGGGCTGGCTGGGCAGTGAGTCCCAGGATTCTGCCTGTCTCCACCTCCTGATCACTGTGTTCTAGAACTGCTTAGCTGGGGTTCTATGGATGAACTTACCCTCACGCGGGCAAGGACTTCTCTGACTGAATTGTCTCTCTCCTGGGTTTTCAATCTTTAGAATGATGACATCAGATTAGACCCAAAGGATAGGGGCTGCTTGTTCAATCTTTAATTTCTATTTTTGGATGAAAGCATCTTTAAACTTTATAAAGGAATAACAGCCTAAATTCAAAAGGACATAGGGCCAAGTTTTGTGGTTTCATTTGGTAAATACGAGCATGATGTCTACACAGGGACACATACACGTGTCTGGGTGGTTCTTTTCATTCAGAGGACCTAGGAGGAGGAGGGGAGTCTTGGGGAGGGCGGACTACCCATCTTTTCCCAGTAAGCAAGTTCAGAGGGGATAAATGAACAGCCTTCCGAGCAGCACACACCTATCCTGGACACACTGGACTGCTGGGAGGGAAGCCTCTTGCCTTTTACCTCAAACAAGGGGCTATGGTGTTGGGCTAGGAGACAGTGGCACAGACCACTAACATCTCAGCACTGCGTTTTCGAGTACCACTTTACCTAAGGAAATGTAACCATCTGACAATTTTAATGAAAAGAAATATTCTCCTGGGAAAACAACCTACTAGAATTCTTCATCCTTTGGCCCAAGTGCTTCATTTCTGGTCTTAGATTAGAGTCTATTTTGCTTCGTTCTCCTTGTCTTGACTCTTACATCATAATTCTTACTACACTGAACATCCTTGAAGTATCCAGGGGAAAGATTCACTTATGTATCATAAACACTCAGGAATTTGCATTCATTCCTTTATTTAGCACATACCTGTTTTTAATCCTTCAAGGGTTCTAAGCACTTGGAGTGGGAAAATAGGACAAAGTGCTCTATGACTTTGGGAAATTTCTCTGTCGTTGGGAAAGATTGAGAGTAAAAAAAAATGAATACTTTTTTTTTTGTTTGGTAATGTAAGTGCTGTGAAGGCACGAAGCAAGGAAAGAGAGCAGAATGCTTGGCCATCTAGGTTTGAAGGGTAATTCTTACCTTGTTCAAGGGATATCTTTAATTAATTAATTTATTTATTTTTACACTCCAGATTTTATTCCCCTCCTGGTCCACCCTCTAACTGTTCCATATCCCATTCCTCCTCCCCATCCTCCAACCCTCATCTCCACAAGGATGTCCCCACCTCACCCACCCCACTGGACCTCTAAACTCCCTGGGGCCTCCAGTCTCTTGAGGTTAGGTGCATCTTCTCTGACTGAACCCAGACCCGGAGTCCTCTGCTGTATATGTGTTGGAGGCCTCATATCAGCTGGTATATGCTACCTGGTTGGTGATCTAGTGTCTGAGAGATCTCGGGGGTCCAGGTTAATTGAGACCGCTGGTCTTCCTACAGGGTCACCCTCCTCCTTAGCTTCCTCCAGCTTTTCCCTAATTCAACCACAGGGGTCAGAAGCTTCTGTTCATTGGTTGTGTGCACATATTTGCATCTGACTCATTCAGCTGCTTATGGGTCTTATTGGAGGACAGTCATGATAGGTCCCTTTTTTTATCAGGGGGGGAGAGAGAGAGAGAGAGAGAGAGAGAGAGAGAGAGAGAGAGAGAGA
>NW_022652594.1:0-1738 GCF_011064425.1 Rattus rattus
TCACTCACTTCCTCTAACAATCCTGTCTTCCTCTCATTTTACAAATTGCATTTTAAGGTACATAAATGCTAAGCAGCTTGCTTTATTTGGCTTACATAGCTAAGAAACAATAAAGTGGTGATGTTGATGTGGAAGGATCTGAATGAATTATCCTAGAATTTGCATGGAAGCAAAAAGGTTCCAAGATAAGAAAAATTATTCTTAACAGCAAGTACCATATAGATAACAACACACCACAGTTATGTTAATAAATAGCACTGTGACTAGAACAAAAGATTCACACAGAGCAGAGGAATAGAGGACCCAGGTATTATACTAAACCCATGCGGCTACAGCGGCATGGCTTTTGACATAGTTGTCAAAACCGTGCATCAGAGATCAGATAGCCTCTTCAACAAATGGGGCTTGATGTACACATGTAGCAGAATTAAACTAGATCACTATCTCTTCTCCTGTACAAAAATCAACTCCAATTGTGTCAAATACCTTAGCTTAAGACATGAAACTCAGAAATTGAAAGGAAAGGTAACAAAAAACACTTTGTGATATAATCTTAGGCAAAGACTTGTTCAGTAGGACATCAGTAATTCAAAAATAAGGACAGTCAACAAATGAGCCATCCTTAAACTAAAATGCCTATATACAAAAAGGAAATATTTAAGAAAATGGAGATATTGACTAAAGAGAGTCTATGGAATGCAGTAAAAACTGTTAGAATGAAGAAAAACATCTGGCAGAGTGTTAATATCTAGAATATGTAACCAAGTTAAAAAAATCCCTAAGAAACCAAGGAACCCATTCAATAATAGGGCTAATGAAATGTGGATGACCACCCTCCACACACAAAATATTTACCATAATCAAAGAAATGCAAATCAAAGCTACATGGATAGTTTATCTCCCCTCCATCAAGATAGAAATTTCTAATAAAGCAAAAAAAATGCTGGTAGGGATATGGATAAAAAGGAACCAGTATATACTGGTCACAGGAATAAAGCTATTCCAGTAACTCTAGAAATTATTACAGACCTCTTTCCCAAAACAATAAATGGCTCTATAATATGACTCAGCTATATCATACCTAGTTGATAGAAATTTACCTGAAGACTAGACAAGGCTGCCCACTCTCTCCCTACTTATTCAATATAGTTCTTGAAGTTCTAGCCAGAGCAATCAGACAACAAAAGGAGATCAAGGGGATACAGATTGAAAAAGAAGAAGTCAAAATATCACTATTTGCAGATGATATGATAGTATATTTAAGTGATCCCAAAAGTTCCACCGGAGAAGTACTAAACCTGATAAACACCTTCAGCAAAGTGGCTGGGTATAAAATTAACTCAAATAAATCAGTAGCCTTCCTCTACACAAAAGAGAAACAAGCCGAGAAAGAAATTAGGGAAATGACACCCTTCATAATAGACCCAAATAATATAAAGTACCTTGGTGTGACTTTAACCAAGCAAGTAAAAGATCTGTACAATAAGAACTTCAAGACACTGAAGAAAGAAATTGAAGAAGACCTCAGAAGATGGAAAGATCTCCCATGCTCATGGATTGGAAGGATTAATATAGTAAAAATGGCCATTTTACCAAAAGCGATCTACAGATTCAATGCAATCCCCATCAAAATACCAATCCAATTCTTCAAAGAGTTAGACAGAACAATTTGCAAATTCATCTGGAATAACAAAAAACCCAGGATAGCTAAAACTATCCTCAACAATAAAAGGACTTC
>NW_022652595.1:0-1729 GCF_011064425.1 Rattus rattus
AGCAACCAGAGCTTCCAGGGACTAAGCCACTACCTAAAGACTATACATTGACTGACCCTAGACTCTGACCTCATAGGTAGCAATGAATATCCTAGTAAGAGCACCAGTGTAAGGGGAAGTCCTGGGTCCTGCTAAGATTGAACCCCCAGTGAATGTGATTGTTGGGGGGAGGGCGGCAATGGGGGGAGGATGGGGAGGGGAACACCCATAAAGAAGGGGAGGGGGAGGGGCTAGGGGGATGTTTGCCCCCGGAAACCAGGAAAAGGAATAACACTCGAAATGTAAATAAGAAATACTCAAGTTAATAAAAAGAAAGAAAGAAAGAAAGAAAGAAAGGAAAGAAAGAAAGAAAGAAAGAAAGAAAGAAAGAAAGAAAGAAAGAAAGAAAAGTGTGGGCTCTCTTACCAAGTAACTTGAAAAAAAAAACAAACAAATTTTAGTGCTGACTCATGTTCTGGTTCTCCATAAGACGATCATGGGATGAATAGCATGACCATAAAGTGTACCTGTCTTTAAAGTGTAGCAGGATCCATACATTTTGGATAAATAGTAAGCCAGAGAATGTGTGATGGGGCCATGATTCACTCATTCATCCATTCATTCACACATCCAAACACATCATAAATATTTGTGCTGTGCCTGTTATGTTTCTGAGTATTGCAAGATCTAGAACACGGCACACTCATATTAATAAGTGCTACCAATAGTGAGTTCCCTGTGGAAGAAGAAAACTCTAGAAGAAATTTTCTAGGATGCTTTCCTCAGAGGGAGGGGCTGATCTTACTCACATGTTGTGGAGTAGGAACTGAAGAGGTCATTAGCTTGTTCACAGTGGAATTACCAGAAGTCTGTAGTTGCAGTCTTTTGTGTTAAATGATCCTGTTCCTCATCCTACTGAAAGGACAATTGAACCAGAAGAGTGACCATACATATGAAATGTAACCTGGTATTCCCATTCTCTTTCCTATAATCATCTCAATAATATGGTTATAGATGAGACCTGGTGGAAGAAAGAACCCCAGTCATAGAGGATTCCAGAGAACTTGGAGTCCATATGAATAAAGATTTTGTAACTCTTGGAGAATGAGTTATATCTCTAGTTAAGTGAATTTTAAGTACACGGTGTTTATTTTGTTTTTATTACTAAGCTTGCTCATCCATTTCATTGTCAAATCATTTGTCAGCTTGAATGTTTTTAGCTTAGTTGGATACGCTCAGTGGTGTAGACCTCGGCAAAGGAGATGAGTTCACAACAGGGAATCTAACAATTCACTGGAGGGGTACATAAATCATCACACTTCCTTTCATTCAGAATTATATGTGAGCTTGTGTTTATGTGTTTTAATACTTTAAAAAAGTCTTCATTAATGGTCCCTGACACTGCCGAATAATTTCCATACAAATGAAAGATGGACCAACATCACAGTTCCTAAAAGTTTCTAATCTAGAAGGGAAAGGCATATTAAAAATGCGTTGCCTCAATGGATATATCTACAACATATCTTCTGCATCTGAGGTGCATGGAACATCACAGAAGAGAGGGCAGAAAGGTTATAAGAGCCACACTACCAGGAAGCCTGCTGTGAAAGAGTCTCTCCTAGAAATGGCTGCATAAACAAGGCCAGAACAATGAAAATATCAATGGAGAAGTTAATATGGAGGCAGGAGATTTCATGGAGTCTCACCCCTAGACAAAGACCTCAGGCAACTAATGACTGCTGGAAAGAAA
>NW_022652596.1:0-1728 GCF_011064425.1 Rattus rattus
TCTATATATATATATATATATATATATATATATATATATATATATATATATGTGTGTGTGTGTGTGTGTGTGTGTGTGTGTGTGTGTGTGTGTGAGTGTGTGTGTGTATGTGTGTGTGTATATATATTATAATTATATATATATATATATATAAAATTTTTATGAGGAATGTGGAACATGTCTTTCCAAAGTCATCCAGATCAGATGTTAAGACCTCCTTATTCCTGAAGAATTTCTCTCCAGGAGCCAGGCAGAAACTTTCCTTTCTCCCCGCTGCAGTTCTACCCTGTAATCTCTCTGGGACAGGGCAGTCCACACTTTATATCCCCACCAAGTGATTTAAAGCCCTCCTTATTTTAAACTCTGAAAGACTGAAGAGCATCGTAGGATAGACCTCTAGTAGTTGAGTTCTTCTCATGGTTGTCTTATTAGATTATCTCACCTTTAGCAGAAGTAAAACATAAGGAATTCTATTTTAATCCTGGGTTTTAGAGAAGTTTCAGTAATGCATTAGAAGCTGACTCCATACTTTGCTAGTAACACCTGCCCCTGAAAATGGACAACAAAATTTTCTTCTAATAAAAATGTTTTCCCTATAGACCATAGGATAGAAATTTCCTTAAACCAAACTGAATCCATTCTCTATATTAAAGATGACAAATTATCCCACTAGCTGAATTTCACTGCCAAGCTGTCAACTCGGATTTCTTCTGTTTAAAAATAGCTATTCATTACATCCTGTGATGGGCCGGGAAAACGCTCCGGCAGCGAGCCTGCATCACACGCAGAAGCAATCGGGTGATGTGCCTCCTGGTATTCGTTACAAGACCCTGGGCTAATTTTAAATGAGATGGTTAACTTGAAACAAATTAAAGCTCATTTTGTTTTGCCTTAAAACTAACAGCTATTTTCCATTTATGACTACAGGCAGTAATGACAAAAACAAACAAACAAAACTCATTGAACGCATACACGGGAGTAAGTAAAGGAGCGTGTATGTTGATATGTGTATGTCTGTGGGTGTATATGTATGCTAGCTCCCTATAGGCTTAGCTATTGTTGATGGCTGGTCGAATATTATAGGGCATTAATTAATTAGCTAATATTGCCAGTACGTGAGCAAGCACTGTACCCATGAGCACACAGTAGGTTGTTGCTGTATCCATGAGCACACAGTAGGTTGTTGGTTGAAAGCATCACTCCCGAGACATACAGCCTTTGACAGGTAAGTGTAGTGTGTCGTTGGGTGTCGCTTACCTACACCATATACTTTAGCGTGCGATGCTCTGAGGAGTGATAAAGAGGGGCACGGAGCCTGCAGCTGAGCCACTCTGCCCCAGCATGATATCATAACACAGAAGCATGTGATGAAAGAGACTGTGACTTGACTGATGACAGATGATTTGTAAATACAGCTAATGAATGCAGGGACCAACTTGATGGGGTTCTCCCCCACTCGTCATTGTTTTAACACTGGCTAGTCGTGGGGTAACGTAAGAGGGTGTAACACTCAGGTTAAAAATAAATCCTTGCCAAATCCATCCAATGGAAAAAAGATAGCATTTTCAGCAAATGGTGCTGGTTCAACTGGAGGTCAACATGTAGAAGAATGCAGATCGATCCATGCTTATCACCCTGTACAAAGCTTAAGTCCAAGTGGATCAAGGACCTCCACATCAAACCAGACACACTCAAACTAATAGAAGAAAAACTAGGGAAGCATCTGGA
>NW_022652597.1:0-1725 GCF_011064425.1 Rattus rattus
TTCTGGCTGTGTCTCTCAGGATCGATCTACATCCGGCTCCTGTCGGTCTGCACTTCTTTGCTTCATCCATCTTGTCTAATTGGGTGGCTGTATATGTATGGGCCACATGTGGGGCAGGCTCTGAATGGGTGTTCCTTCAGTCTCTGTTTTAATCTTTGCCTCTCTCTTCCCTGCCAAGGGTATTCTTGTTCCCCTTTTATTTTTTTTTTAACTACACTTTCAATTTATTTAAGCAAATAAGCATTAGTATATTATCAAATATAGGAGAATAAAAACTTGTAAGAATAAATGCAAATATTTTGATAATGTCTGTTTTTAAAGTTAATGGACTCAATAATCATGTCAAAACATTGTGGTTCAAGGATTGGGGGAAAAGAAAATCCAACAAAGAAACAAAGAAACCAAACAACACCAAAAACAAAGCCCAAAACAAAACACACCTGTTTCTGTGAAAAATACTTCTCACTGCCAAAGACAATTAGGGCATTAGAGTGAAGGATGTACAAAGGTGTTGCAAGCAAATGAATATAGATATACAAATATTTGGTAATGTTAGATTCAAGCCAAAATTAGTCAGAAAAGAAAATAATATAAAGATTCATACACTGAGACTTGATGGAAATAACTTACTGGGGCAAGCACTAACAGCAGTGGGTGACTCAAATACCACACTTTCACCATTATATAAGCTATCTGGATGAAAAATAAATTAGGAAGCCATAGGTATAAAATAAATTACAATTCAAATGGACTTAACAGATATATTTAGAATATTCCATATAAAGATTTTACAAAACATGTTTTCAAAAATGTATGGGGGTGTAGCCTATTTCAGAACAATGCAATCATATTGGAAACAAATTATAAGTGAATAGCAAAAGAAACTACAAAAGATGTCAGTTCATGGAGAGGAAAAAATAACACACCATTTCATGGAGTATAATAATAAAAAGTCAGGAGAATAACTGAAAAAGTGTATAGAATGAAAGAAAACAAAAATACATTATATTAGATCATACAGGATACAATAAAGATGGTTTTATGAGGGGCCAAACCTCAACCAATATACCAAGACAAAAAGAGAAGAGAAAAAACTAGAAATGAAAAAGAAAAACAACAGATACAAAAAGATTCAAAGGGCCAAAAGATGTGTGGGTAAAGAAACTTTGATACATTTACACACTGGAATGTTATTAAGCTATTTAAAAGAAAGAAATTGTGTGCTTTGCAGAAAAAAAGATAGTACATGTATACTATGTTTGTATACATGGTACATTATATATAATGTATGTGTATATACCATATAGGTATATACAGTTATAGGTATATACAGCATGTAAATGTATTTTTATTTGTCTCTCTATGAGTTTGTATACATGTGTATATGTGCTTATGTGAATGTGTGTGTGTGACTGTGTTTGCTTATATGTATACACTAACTAAAAGAATATCTTAAATAAAGTACTTGTTCCCCTTTTAAAGAAGGAGTGAAGCCTTCACATTTTGATCATCCGTCTTGAGTTTTGTTTGTTCTAGGCAACTAGGGTAATTCAAGCATTTGGGCTAATAGCCACTTATCAGTGAGTGCATACCATGTATGTCTTTCTGTGATTGGGTTAGCTCACTCAGGATGATATTTTCCAGGTCCAACCATTTGCCTACGAATTTCATAAAGTCGTTGTTTTTGATAGCTGAGTAATATTCCATTGTGTAGATGTACCACAT
>NW_022652598.1:0-1725 GCF_011064425.1 Rattus rattus
GTTTTTCTGGTGTGTTTGGATATTCCATGTTTGTTTTAATGGGAGAATTGGGCTCCGATGGTGCCAGGTAGTCTTGGTTTCTGTTGCTTGGGTTCCTGCGCTTGCCTCTCGACATCAGATTATCTCTAGTGTTACTTTGTTCTGCTATTTCTGACAGTGGCTAAACTGTCCTATAAGCCTGTGTGTCAGGAGTGCTGTAGACCTGTTTTCCTGTTTTCTTTCTGCCAGTTATCGGGACAGAGTGTTCTGCTTTCGGGCGTGTAGTTTTTCCTCTCTACAGGTCTTCAGCTGTTCCTGTGGACCTGTGTCTTGAGTTCACCAGGCAAGTCACTTGCAGCAGAAAAGTTGGTCTTACCTGTGGACCCGAGGCTCAAGTTTGCTTGCGGGGTGCTGCCCACGGGCTCTCCGCTGCGGCAGCAACCAGGAAGATCTGCCGAAGATAGATCTTTTTAAAACACCTTGGTTCAGGCACGGTGATACTTGCCTTTAGTTCTAGCAATCAGGGCTTAGAGGGAGGAAACTCTTTGCGATCTAGGTCAACCTGGTCTACATGGCACGTTTTAGGTCAGAAAGGGCAATACAGTGAGACCATGTCTCGAAGAGAAAAAAAGAACAGAAAATCAAGCGAATAAGCTTCAAGTAGACAAGACTCGAGTTATTTCTGAATGAAGGCTCTGACGGTATTTGCAAGCCCCCATCTTGTTATTTACCTCTCTGGCACAAAACCCGGTCATATATCAAGGTTTATTTTTGTTTAGTCGGGCTTCCAGAAGAAAGACGACATGTAACAATTGCCATCTGACAAATAATGGATAGATTTCTGGTGCATGTCATATATAATATTTCATACCATTGAAATTTGCCTTGATGGTCAGGGACAGCTACCTGTTCCTTTTCTATACCTGAGTTGAGTTTGCTGATAGACCCTAAATTAATTGATCCAAAGCTCTCATATTCAGGAGAGATCAATATTTACAATAAAGAAAGCAGTGTTGAGAATCACCAGGGAAAGTCTAAAATTCAGGAGCTTTAGTCAAGCAGTAAGTTGTTTTTTTTTTTTTTTGTGTGTGTGTGTGTGTGTGTGTGTGTGTGTGTGTTAGAATACAGTTGTAATTTAGTGTTTGGTTCTACCAAATCCAGCATAGGAATTTGGATTTCCTAGTTCATATCATCATGAGATGGAGCATACTAAAAATTTAGCAAATTTCCCAGGTTGACTAAAGATTAAAAAGATTGTATTGGTTATCATCATCACCACCACCACCACCACCACCATCATCATCATCGATGTCATCATCATCACCATTGTTATTGTCATGAGTACAAGCTCCTGGTTCATGTTCTCTCAGAGGTCAGTACTTTGAGAACTGAATTTTATTCAGATACATGTTATGGCAGAACTGGCCGATCACCAGGGTAAGTGCCTTGAGATGGAAGGGCTAGATTATATCAGTTATGCCGGGGCTGTGGGACACAAACCATTATCACTTACAAGGCTGAGTGTGCTCTCTCCTCTGAAAGCACACATGGAGCTGTTTACGAGAAGAGTTTAGCATGAAATGGCCTGTGCTATGTGACTCTAATACTCTTCATGTAGCAGATACGCAGAAGCATTGGATATACACAGGCACAGATCAGCCATGTGAATCATAACTTCTCTTTTTAGATAATTTCTTTTATTTCCCAAGATTATATTATAATTAGATCATAGCAATAACTTCATGT
>NW_022652599.1:0-1725 GCF_011064425.1 Rattus rattus
CTCTGAAGGTTTAGCTCTCCTTCCCACGGGATTTGGGTGCAGAGAACTGTTTATCCGGTCTGTTTCCTTCAGGTTCCGGCGGTGTCTCAGGCAGGGCTCCTGCCTCACCTGGGCCCTCTCCCACGGGAGCCCAGAGGCCTTATACAGTTTCCTCTTGGGCCAGGGATGTGGGCAGGGGTGGGCAGTGTTGGTGGTCTCTTCTGCTCTGCAGCCTCAGGAGTGCCCACCTGACCAGGCGGTAAGGTATCTCTCCCACGGGTTCTGGGAGCAGAGAGCTGCTGCGGGCCGGGATCCGCGGGTGTGGGACTTCCGGTAAACACAGGACGTGCCTGGTCCTAGAGGGATTCTGCCTCTGTTGTCCCGATTCCACCCGGCAAGTCACTTGCAGCAGATAAGTTAGTCTTACCTTTGGTCCCGAGGCTCAAGTTCGCTCGCGGGGTTCTGCCCACGGGCTCTCCGCGGTGGCAGCGACCAGGAAGATCTGCAAGATTTGTATTTCTTATGATTCATAGAAAACTAGACTAGTTTTTTCATAACTATGTACCTTGCATAATATTTTAAAGTTAGAAATATTTATAAATTTTTGCTTTCTACAGAATAATATAATATAGAGTATTGAACATTCAAGCACAATATGATAGCTACCCCTCTGGATGACAGAACTATATAATCCAGGATGGATAGCTGACTTGTTCCCTAGAGTGACCCAAAGCCCTCAGATTTTTTGTTTGTTTATTCGTTTGTTTGTTTTTCTTTTTCTCTTTTTCATTTTGTGGTAACATAAACTTACAACTTCCAGAGTTACTCCAACTCTGGTCTCTTTTCTTTTTTCTTTTTCATCTTTATTAACTTGGGTATTTCTTATTTACATTTTGATTGTTATTCCCTTTCCCGGTTTTCCGGCCAACATCCCCCAACCCCTCCCCCTCCCCTTCTCCAGGAAAGGGGAGAGTTTCAAATTTTTCACCAGGGAGATATTTTTTTCAGTTGACTTAAGGGGAAAATGGTTTGTTTGGCTTCTCTACAACCCACTGTCAGGAATCGAGACATGAGTTTGGTACACTAAACTGTGTCCTGCCATCTCTATTGCAAATGGCTGTCAAGATCTTAACATTCTTATTTCATGATGTGATTTTCATACATGGAAACTTTACAGTGATGTCATTAGTGTGAATAATCCACAGATACAATTGTACAAATATAAAACAAAGACATATACAAAATCCAGCTACCTCTAAGCTCTTTACAGAGACACGTACATAGCCATCAACCCATATCTAACAGTTTACTGAATCTGGATTACAATGTCAAGAAATCCCTGTTCTTAAATTATCCTATTCGTGATACTTCATTGTGGCTATTTTTGTATCTGAAGTTAGGTATATAAATGAATATATGTATATATATAATTTTTTACATATATATTTATATTTATTTACTTATTTTACCCATTTCCGTTGGTCAGTTGTGTTTTGGCAAACATCTGGTGCATTTCTAGGATGTTCTACTTTTTGGTTATTTTAATTACACACACACACACACACACACACACACCTATGTAGATAATTAAATTTTCTCATTATAAAATTTTCATTTAGATAGATTTGAATTGTTTGAGTCTAAACAACATGTCCTTTTTATTAATAACCAATTATTGTCATTGAATAAGTAACTGTCCCCAGGGAATGGAAATTTCTTAGAGATGGAACATAGTACAAGCTTAAC
>NW_022652600.1:0-1723 GCF_011064425.1 Rattus rattus
TGAACTGGAAGAGCTTGAAGGAGCTTGAGACCCCATATGTACAACAATGCCAAGCAACCAGAGCTTCCAGGGACTAAGCCACTACCTAAAGACTATACATGGACTGACCCTGGACTCTGACCTCATAGGTAGCAATGAATATCCTAGTAAGAGCACCAGTGGAAGGGGAAGCCCTGGGTCCTGCTAAGACTGAACCCCCAGTGATCGAGATTGTTGGGGGCAGGGCGGTAATGGGGGGAGGATGGGGAGGGGAACACCCATAAAGTGGGGCTAGGGGGATGTTGGCCAGGAAACCGGGAAAGGGAATAACATTCGAAATGTAAATAAGAAATTCTCAAGTTAATAAAAAAAAAGAAAAGAAAAGAAAGATGATTGACCTAGATTTTAGATGCATGTGTATATGCATGTATATGTGTGAGCGTAAATCAACGTTCTTTTACTTGATTTTGTTTATAATTAGTTAGGTTTTTGAGATAGTTGTGTGTAACACAGACTGCTCTCCAGCTCTTTCTGTAGATGAAGATAACCTGGAACTTCCTGTCCTCCTCTGTGTACCTTCTGAGTACTAGAATTTACTGGCATAGCACTACAACACCTGCTGTAAAATACTCTTATTAGATGCAGCTGGGTGAAGCTGGCTGCCATCCAGATATTCTGAAGGCACAGGAGGCAGACACAGACGGTCTAAGGCTAAGTGACCTGTTACAGAAACCGTGTCAAAACAGAGAGCAAAAAGAAGGCTGAGACACTGGTCAGTCATAGAGAGCTTGCCTAGCATGGGCAAGGTCTTGTGTTTAACTGGAGGAAATAAGTATAAAACAAAAGGAAACAAAGCAAAGCAAAGCAAAACAACCACCACCAGTACCACCGCCATCACCACCAGCAACAACACCACCATCACCACCACCACCACTACCACCAGCAGCAGCAACAACAACAACACCATCACCACCACCACCACCAGCAGCAGCAGCAGCAGCAGCAGCAGCAGCAGCAGCAACAACAACACCCCCCTATCACAAATAGGAGATTTGTGTACTCTTTTGTCTCCATGAAACATCTATAAGAGGTAATCAGATGTGCTGCAAAAACAGTAGAAACAATTCTAACAAATGCATAACAAGTGCATTAGAAGCATAAAACAAAATTTAGTGGAATATCACATGGAAAAAATTAAACATCCTTAAAGGAAATGTTGTGCTGAAGAATGCATCTGAACTGCTACCTAGAAAATAACAGGGAAAATAAAAGCAAATCGTGAGACGTTCCTGAGGACTGAGGCCTCCTCAGAGGACACGCTGTGATAGTGACTAGAGCACAAAGCCGGCCGAGTGAAATGGTCTCATTTGCAAAGTCAAGGTCAAGATAAAGTGAGGCCAAGAAAGCAGAAATCAAAAATGCAAATGAATATTAATAAATAACATGTATATACTATAGACATGATAATAATTATATATACAGAGACATAACAAGTTCAATAGCTCTCTTCTACAGGTAAACATGAAGAGATAACTCAGCTGATCAGGGTAAGACCCAAAGGGAGAAAGTAAAATAGAAAGTAAGCAATTTCAAGATTGATAGATAATTGCATGTGCAGAAAGAAAATAGTTCCGAGGCATTTGGTCGTCACATTTATAAAGATAAATTTAAAAAGCCAGATGCAGTGCAAGATTTGGTAGAAAATTATCATTTTTCTAGTTGTCATACAAAAACTCATAGATGA
>NW_022652601.1:0-1720 GCF_011064425.1 Rattus rattus
AAATTCTCTCTATTATGAGTGTCTCTCCCTGCTGTAAGTATAAAACATGAGAGGCTAAGACCTGATGTCAAAAATAATAGGGAGTGTTGCGATAGAATATTTAGAAACTGTTATTTTTTAAAATATCACCAACCAGAGACATTGCTATACGTTTTTTAAATTCATCACAAATAGCAAAAGCATGTTCTTGCAGAGGGCGTATCCAATCTCGATCTTTTATATTAGCTTTCTCATAAGCTACAGTGGATATTGTTGTACCACAAACGGCCTTTCCTGCCTGAAGGAGAATATTTCCAGGCATCGCTTAAGTTGGAAGACTTTCTTTTTTGCTGAAAGCTGAAACCATCGTGCTGCCTGTTACAAGGTTTTTCTTTCTTCCCTCTCCTTTTAAAAATATTTTACCCAAATGTTACTGAGCTTTGAGATTTCCATAATTCATTGCAGCTTGCATATAAAAACTAGCAGCATAAGAAGGATTAGATTTTACAGGTGATGGAGGAATGCCTTTTTTATATACTTCGCAAATTTAACCAAAGCATCAGAAATATAGCTTTCATTCTCTGAGCCAAGATAAGTGCCTGTTTCAACAATATATGCAAAAAAAATTATATGCTTTATAATCATCTACAGAGACCCCATCACCATCTGCATAAATATAGCCGAGTTTCTAATTTTGGCCAATATTGCCCATATAAGCAGCACACTGAAATGCCGAAATAGCCTGATTTACTTGACCATTTTTATAAGGAGATATACCACATTTTAAAAAATCAAACGAATGGTCAGGAGCTTTATGTGCGCTATTTGCATCTATTACGTAAGCAAGAAGAAAAATGCCCCCAAAGGCAATCATAATTGCAACTTTTCCGCATATTTTAAGTTTGTTTATCACACACCCACCTTATTTCAACTCCGCCTATTACAACGGATTCGAAATCTTTCTGGCAAGAAAAAAAGATGTTTTAAACACCAAAATTTTAACAGAAAAGTAAACAAACGGAAATCATAAAATCTCTAACCAAAAGAATCTCTCATCATTTTGTAAAATAATTTAATTTTTAAAACTGAATCAATATCCTGTTTCTACAAGACACCTTGATATCGTCGTATTTTGTAGTTTAAATATTCTTATTATGGTCAAAAAACTGTTCAATAGATCAATAGAAAAGTATATTGAAAAACATTTTAGAATGGATAAAATCTGTAATGAATGGATCGTTTAAATACAATAAAAACAAATAACTTAAGCGAATCAATGTAATCAATACTCAGCTATATACTTTATAAATGCAAAAACAGTGGAGCTCTATAAATTTTTTATGAGAGCATTTCGTAAATAACACTAAGAGTTGAAATTAAAAGACAAAAGAAACCCTCTTGAAAGAAAATCTCTCAATCAGCAAAGCGGTAGCGTAAAATTATCCAGGAGAAGAAAAAAGCACAATTATGCCAATCGCTCTAAAGCAACAGATATTTTTTTCTGCGCAGCGCGCAATTCTGTAATTCTGCTACGCTCCACCTCAACAATTTCTGATCTCGCATTTTCTATAAACTTAGGATTGTTTAATTTAACTGATATTTTTTCAATATCCTGTTCAATTTTCTTGATATCTTTCATCAAACGAATACGTTCAGCTTCCAAATCTATCAGCTGCCCCAATGGTAAACAAAAAATTGCCTCTCCTAAAATCATTTGCGCCGATACTTCTGGAACTTTTTG
>NW_022652602.1:0-1704 GCF_011064425.1 Rattus rattus
ACACGTCACTGTACCCCACTTGTCACTGTACCTCACATGTCACTATACACCACATGACACTGTACACTACATGTCACTGTACCCCACAAGTCTCGGTAAACCAATGTCACTATACCCCACGTGTCACTGTACACCACATGTCACTATACCCCACTTGTCACTATACCCCACATGTCACTGTACCCCACATATCACTGTATCCCACATGTCACTGTACCCCACATGTCACTATACTACACATGTCACTATACCCCACATGTCACTATACTACACATGTCACTGTAACCCCTAGTCACTGTACCCCACATGTCACTGTACCCCCGAGTCACTGTACACCACTGTCACTATAAACCATATGTCACTATACCCCACATGTCACTGTACCCAATATGTCAATATATCCCACATCTCACTGTACCCCACATGTCACTGTTCCCCAAATGTCACTATACCCCACATGTCACTATACCACACATGTCACTGTACCCCACGTATCACTATACCCCACATGTCACTCTACACCAAATACCACTGCACAAACCATGACACTATACCCCACATGTCACTGCACCTCACTAGTCACTCTAACCCAATATAAATGTACCCCTCATGTCACTGTACCCCACATGTCACTGTAAACCACATATCACTGTACCCCACATGTAACTATACCCACATGAAACTGTACACAACATGTAACTGTACCCAACATGTCAGAGTACAACAATGTCACTATACCCCAGAAGTCACTGAACCCCACATGTCACTGTTCCCCACATGTCACTTTACCACACATATCACTATACCCCACATGTCACTATACCACACATGTCACTGTACACCACATGTGACAATAGCCCACTTCTCACTATACTCCACATGTCACTGTATCCCACGAATCACTGTACCGCACATGTCACTGTAACCCACATGTAACTGTACCCAATTGTCACTGTACCCCAATGTCACTGTACCCCAAATGTCACTATACCCCACATGTCACTGTACCACACATGTCAATATACCGCATATGTCACTCTAACCCACATGTCACTATACCCCACATGTCACGATAACCCACATGTAACAATACCCCACATGTCACTATAACGATATGTCACTGTAACCCACATGTCACTATACCCCACATGTCGTCACTGTACCCTACATGTCACTGTACCCCACATGTCATGGTACCCCACATATCACTGTACCCCACATGTAACATGTACCCCACATGTCACTATACCCCACATGTCACTGATACCCCACATGTCACTGTACCCCACATGTCACTGTACCTCACATATCACTGTACCCCACATGTCACTATACCATACATATCACTGTACCCCACATATCTCTGTACACCACATCACTATACCCCACATGTCACTATACCCCACATGTCACTACACCCCATATTTCACTGTACCCCACATATCACAATACCCTACATCTCACTGTACCCCACATGTCACATGACCCCACATGTCACTGTATCCCACATGTCCCTATTCCCCACATGTCACTGTACCCAACATGTCACTGTATACCACAGGTCACTGTACCACACATGACACTGTACACGACATGTTACTGTACCCACAAGTAATTGTACCTCACATGTCACTATATCCCACATGTCACTATAACCAACATGTCACTGTACCCCACATGTCACTATACCCCACATGTCACTGT
>NW_022652603.1:0-1558 GCF_011064425.1 Rattus rattus
TGAGCATCCAGATCCTCTGTGAATTAGGTGATAAAGGCAGCAGGGGCCAGGAGCACATTAGTCAGGAGTGATTAAGGGACCACAGCTTCCTTCCAGTTTTCACTTGAGGTTTTTTCCAGACCTTTGTAGAGAGCACTATTCAGCTCACGTGTAATTTCCCAAGTTCTTCGCAGAAAGAACAGCTAATCTTACCTATGAGAATCCTATCCCCATGACAGTTAAGTCATGATTTCCAATAAAGTTACAACTGGGAGGAATCGTAGGGGAAAACCCAACATGATATAGATGGAGAAACTAAGGTTCTGATGGGGGGAAAATAAAAAAGCACAAGGAAGGGAAACTCAGGTCTCCTGATTTTCATGTGGGTACTCTTAGACAGGGCCTGCAGGGTGGGCAGATAGCTTTATTGCCAAGTCACCCATGTCAGCTTCATTGTCAGATGAAAAATTTCCCTCTTCCATGAAGGGGAAGGAGAAGGGAGGATGCTGGGACAATCTCAAAAGCTGCCCTGCCTGCAGGCAGTATGCCAGGATTTCACTGTGGCTCGTTTCCATGTCTGGCTGTCTTTGGCACAGTCTGATGACCAAATGATTCAGCATTTCACATGAAAATACAGTGCAGGAGAAGGACAGGCTGCCAGGTATAGATGACAAGTTTGGGAAAGAGTTTTCTAGAGAAGGTAATCTTGGATTTGTAACATGTCAACACCCAATAGACTTCCCAGAAGCCCTCTGTGTGAGACCCAGAAATGGTGGACAAAGTTGATGATAGGTATGCTAAGATTTGGTGTTTTCTATGTTCAGAATTCACAGGGAGACAAGGACATGGTGTGGGTGGGACCTTGTTGACACCCACTCTTTAAGTCACATAAAAAGCGAGCATCCCAGAAGGCAGACTTATCTGGCCTTCTCATTGGAAAGGAACCTAGAATGTTGCTTATAATGGACTTGTAAGTTTAAGTACTACCTACTGTGGATCTTCCTGGCTATGTGTCCTCGGGGCAGCTGCCAATTCTCTCTGTGCATCCAGTCCCTCATTTGTAGACTGAATAACAACAGATACCTGAGGCTGCTCTGAGTCCAAGATGGCTTCCTGCACAAGGAAAACTTGCGTCTGTTCCTGATTCTCCATGATTGTTTTCAGCACCACTCAACATTGTACCATTGAGACCCTTTATCAGGAAGCCAACAGTGATTGTTGAAATAGGAAGAGAGTAGAACCTTATGGAAGCTTTACTCCCCATACCTGGACCAGAGGTTCAGGTACTTAAAGAGTCAAACTTGGGGTCAGAGAAAAAAATCATTTAATCCGTTCCCACACAGCCATGCTTTCAAGATGGGTCTACAAAGATACATCATAAGCTCTTCAAGACACCATTACCCATTCCCCTCAGACTCAGCCTTCCCTCTTAGATATCCATGATTCATCTCTCGGAGGCTGCAGAGATGCAAAGGGATCTTGAGATCATGGTAACAGGTGACACTCTTTAAACACATGCACTAGAGCCCACAAGTTCTGAGTATTAAACCTGGATCTACCTTCAAAAAGATGAGAGAGC
>NW_022652604.1:0-1717 GCF_011064425.1 Rattus rattus
TAATGACACAGTCATGTGACGCTCTCTGAATTAGTCACTACCCAAAACAGAATAGGCAACCAGTTGACTTAAAACTAACATCTCAACCAGTGTCTCCAAAGGGGCTTGATGCATAACCTAATTTTATTTTTTAACCACTTTATGACATTTTCTTCTATCTATCTATCTATCTATCTATCTATCTATCTATCTATCTATCTATCTATCTATCTATCTATCAACTATATCTCCTTCTTTCTTTTGATATTTAAAGAATAATTATGGGAAAAGATTTTTATTAGGAAAGCAGAAATATGCAAAGTAATTTCAATTGTTTTAGAAAATGTAAGGGGAGGGGGGAGGAGGATGTTTGCCCGGAAACCGGGAAAGGGAATAACACTCGAAATGTATATAAGAAATACTCAAGTTAATAAAAAAAAAATAGTCATTACTTTTTGATACCTTTGGATCTGTGTTTGTGTGTGTGTGTGTATGTGTGTGTGTGTGTGTGTGTGTGTGAGAGAGAGAGAGAGAGAGAGAGAGAGAGAGAGAGAGAGACAGAGAGAGAGAGAGAGAGAGAGAGAGAGACTCTGCTGCTAGAGATTGAACTCAAGGCATCAATACATCAATTACACTGGAACAAACCTACCTTTGTCATGTTATCTTGCTCTGTTTCATTTTCTCTAGATGGGGAAGAAGAGGCTAGTCTCTATCTCAGTCTATCCAGGGAAGATTTTTGGTTAAAGTCTTGCTGCCTCATGCTATCAAGGATTGCAAACATATCCTAATCATCTCTACATGTGTTTCTAACCATTAATAACATTTCCCTGAAATGCATTAACATCTACTACATTGAATCCGATATATCAAAAAGAAAAGCTGTTAATATTCGAGTTTTTGCTTGTTTTTTATTGGATTTGAAGAGGTTGCTCATGTTTATCATACAAAATGATACTTTGAATACAGTAAAATTTTACAGAGGCACAGTACTTCTTAGACATAAGTCATTGAGGGCAGACTTTTATGTTTCATCCCTGACCCACTTTCTGTTCATTGGCTGCCTCCTGACTCCTCAAGCAGTATGAATAATCTGACTTAGGCTCCAGGTCTGTTTTCTTCCAGTCAAGATTGCTTGTGTATTCATGAAACCATAAAACCAAATAAGTATGTATTTCCCTAAATTTCTGTTCATCAAGAATTGTTAGAACAAGAAGAAAGCAAGTCAAATATTATCATATTATAATTTATGTCTAATAAAGATTTGTTTCCCTCCCTGTACACTGATAAATCACTGATCACTATCAGCTCTAAATTATTTATCTATTAATACTGAGAGTTTCTTATAAATAACAAGTATTTTAATAGAAAACATTACCATTTAAAATTTCTTCTTGATATTTTCTCCGTATTGGTTTGAATATTCTTGTCCTAGAAAGTAGCACTGTTAGGAGATGTGGCCCTGTTGGAATAGGTGAGGCCATGTTGGAGGAAGTGCGGCTCTATGAGAGCAGACCTTGAGACTTTCCTTGTAGTGTCCTAGAAGTCAGTCTTCTCCTAGTTGCCTTTGGAAAAAGAGGTAGAACTCTTAGCTCCTCCAGCTACGTATCTGTCCGGTACTGCACTGCCATGCTTCCCACCATAACGATAATGGATTAAACGTGTGAAACTTTTAGCCAGTCCCAGTGAAATGTTGTCCTTTATAAGGCTTACCATGGTCAGTGTGTCTCTTCACAGCAGT
>NW_022652605.1:0-1715 GCF_011064425.1 Rattus rattus
TTGATCTTAGAGCATAAGCCATTGGTGTTTGTTCAGGAAATTATTTCCAGTGCCCATGTGATCCAAATGCTTCCCTAGTTTTTCTTCTATTAGTTTGAGTGTATCTGGTTTGATGTGGAGGTCCTTTATCCACTTAGACTTAAGCTTTGTACAGGGTGATAAGCATGGATCGATCTGCATTCTTCTACATGTTGACCTACAGTTGAACCAGCACCATTTGCTGAAAATGCTATCTTTTTTCCATTGGATGGTTTTGGCTCCTTTGTCAAAAATCAAGTGCCCATAGGTGTGTGGGTTTATTTCTGGGTCTGGGATTTGGGTGCAGAGAACTGTTGTTCCGGTCGGTCCCTTCAGGTGCGGTGTCTCAGACGCAGTGGACCTGCTGCTCCTGGGCCCTCCTCTACGGGTACCCAGAGGCCGTATACAGTTTCCTCCTGGGCCAGGGATGTGGGCAGGGGTGGGCAGCGTTGGTGGTCTCCTCCGCTCTGCTGCCTCAGGAGTGCCTGCCCGACCAGGCGGGGAGAACTCCCCTCCAGGGGGCCTGGGAGCAGAGAGCTGCTGAGGGCAGGGATCTGGCCAAAGTTCTTTTTTTTTTGCATTGAATTTAATTTAACTTTTTACCTTTTTATTTCTTCTTTATGAATTTCACATCATGTATCCACACAGTCTCCTTTGAGAAAGCATACACAAAATATTGTGTTGGTTAATTTTTTCACCTTGATACAAATTAGCGTCACTTGAGAGGAAGGAATGTGAACTTGACTTTATGGTATTTCTTTGATCAATGATCAATGCAGCAGGAAACAACCAAATGTGGGTAATGCTCCCCTTAGTCCATCAGCCCTGGGCAGTATAGAAAAGCAGACTGAGCAAACCAGTAACTTTATTTGTCCACAGTACAATTTAATTCTTGCCTAATTTTTCCCTACATCAGACTATAAGTAGGAAGCCAAATGAACCCTAAAATTCCCCAAATTGCTTTGGTTAGTGTTTTAGCACAGCGACAGAAATTGACTTCAAACTTGCTGCCAAATTTGATTCAAATTAAGGACTGAGTCTTAAGCACAAAATAATATGTTTGAAGTGTTTTCTTAAGTAGTTTCTTTTTAATTGAAGCCTAATGATCAATGGAGGCATGGCAGTACTTGATCGTAATTTTCTCAATTAGAAGGATGAGGAAAGGATGGGTTATGAGAAACAAAGTCAAAATCGAGCTGAGTGATGCTAGGTCCCTTTAGTAATTGTGAGCATCTGTACGTTTAATATGAATAGGAATATTTTCAAATGGTTTTTGTTTTGGGTTGGGGAGATAGTTTGGTAATGAAGGGAATTGTGTTTGCGTGCTCACAAGATTCTATTAATACACCTCTTAGTTATCATTTCCCACTTTTATCCTCATGCACCCATGGACATATGAGTCTCTCTCCAGCACATATACATGATTTAAAATTATAGGGAAAACAAAACAAGTAAAAAGACAACCAAAAGTCTATGAATAAGTTCTCTGATTTACTTGTTTTTTCTCCAAAGTGAAGTTCTACTATTCAAATTTAGGCTCAAACTCAAGAATTCACACTAATCTTGAACATTCAATTTTTCTGCCCAAGCATCCCTAAGGGATTCTGGCCTGAAACTGCACACTGCACAGGTGTACTTCCTAATGTGAACAAACAATACCACATATAAATCACAAGAAAAACAGCAGATACCACAAT
>NW_022652606.1:0-1728 GCF_011064425.1 Rattus rattus
GAGAGAGAGAGAGAGAGAGAGAGAGAGAGAGAGAGAGAGAGAGAGAGAGAGAGAGAGAGAGAGAGAGAGAGAGAGAGAGAGAGAGGGAGAGAGAGATGACAGGTGGGTCATTCTATTCTCTGTCCACTGTCCACACTCATGTTTCCATGAGGCACATGGAGGCTAACCAAGAAAGTCATGATGTAAACAGGCCAGTGTAATCACCTGTACACTAACATTCCTTCCACTGGTTTAATTAAAACTGAGGAACGAAGAAGGTGTAATGATGAGGCAGGAGTGAGGACATTGTGTCATTGTGTTCTTAGACTGCTTCCTGGTGGCTGAGGAGGTCAACATCTTTGGGAAACCTTAAGGAAATTGGGATACTGACCAACTCCTGGAAGAGCTGGTTATTTCACTTACTGTCCACACCCTGTGAGACCATATGGGGCTGTGAAGGTACAGACCCAATTAAGCCAGACTGTGAGGATAGACCACTTGGGGTTAGCCATTTTGGAGCTGTTTTAGATGTAGATTTTGAGGGAAATCTGGACTTTGTAGAATGCTGGAATAGATGTTAGGAGCAGAAGATTAAGTTAAGGAATTTAGGGGAAAAAAACAAATGTTCTAGTAAGAAAGGTTTCCATTTGAAACTTTTAGACCCATGGTCTTAGTAGTTAAGGGAGGATGCTTCTAAACGTAGGAAAGGGAGAATAGATCCTGCTCTCTAGAATAGGTAATAGTTGGGGAAACAGGCTGTTGAAAGGAGTCCATTTGGCCCTGGAGAGGTGGATTCAAGTTGGTCCACTGAATCTTAGAAGAATCTCTTTAAGTCTATAAAAAGAGATGCTTCATACATTATTATAATTAGCTTCACCATTATTTGCAATCTATATTGAAACCAGCATTGTAGAGAAGGCAATTGATTGAAACCTTTGTTCATACTAGAAGCTTGAGAAACAGTTTGAGGTTAAACCTGAAGACTCTTCAAGGAGAGCTCAGGGAAGACAGAAATCTTCTGGGGGAACAGAAGAGGCAAAAGCTCACTAGATCTTTATTTCCAGTATGATTATTGACCATGAAAAAGGGGCTTTCCACCTATATTTCAATGGTAATAATAATGATAATAATAATAATAATGATAATAATTATAAATATATGTAACATGTATATTATATATACATATACATCATAATATGCAGTCCCTATCAATCTATACTTAGAAGACAACCAAAGACGCTTTAAAATGTTGAGTTTGAAGGATATACCTTCTTCTCAGCTCATGGTACTTTCTCCAAAATTGATCATATAATTGGTCAAAAAACGGGCCTCAACAGGTATAGAAAGATAGAAATAATCCCATGTGTGCTATCAGACCACCACGGCCTAAAACTGGTCTTCAATAACAAAAAGGGAAGAATGCCCACATATACGTGGAAATTGAACAATGCTCTACTTAATGATAACCTGGTCAAGGAAGAAATAAAGAAAGAAATTAAAAACTTTTTAGAATTTAATGAAAATGAAGGTACAACATACCCAAACTTACAGGACACAATGAAAGCTGTGATAAGAGGAAAACTCATAGCGCTGAGTGCCTGCAGAAAGAAACAGGAAAGAGCATATGTCAGCAGCTTGACAGCACACCTAAAAGCTCTAGAACAAAAAGAAGCAAATACACCCAGGAGGAGTAGAAGGCAGGAAATAATCAAACTCAGAGCTGAAATCAACCAAGTAGAAACAAAAAGG
>NW_022652607.1:0-1715 GCF_011064425.1 Rattus rattus
CTCTCCCACGGGTTCTGGGAGCAGAGAGCTGCTGCGGGCCGGGATCCGCGGGTGTGGGACTTCCGGTAAACACAGGACGTGCCTGGTCCTAGAGGGATTCTGCCTCTGTTGTCCCGATTCCACCCGGCAAGTCACTTGCAGCAGATAAGTTAGTCTTACCTTTGGTCCCGAGGCTCGAGTTCGCTCACGGGGTTCTGCCCACGGGCTCTCCGCGGTGGCAGCGACCAGGAAGATCTCTTATCCATCTTTCTTTCTGGGAAATACTCTTTCCCCATTACTCAGAGCTTATCCCACAGTCAATGAAAGAGGCACAGTTCTCAGAAATGAGGTCATGAGGTAGAGAATGAGGAAAAGGTCTTCCGTCATGGGAAAGGATCTAGACAATATTAGTCTACATGGTTCCTTTTGGAAATGGTTCATTGCCAGACTTGGTCTTGAATTTGGAATCATGAGGAAGCACATGTGCCCTCGGGATCAGTGACTGCTGCATTGATTAACCAGGGTGAAGTTAGAGATACCGAGGATAGAGAGCTAGAGTAGTCTCTGGAAGAAAGGGGATGGATAGAAAAAAATAGGAATTTATTTATAATTTATAAATAAATAGTATAAGAAGGAGAATCCAGGAGGCTATGGAATTGCCAGGATGATGAAGATTAGAGAATCAGAAGATGATGTAGGTTCATAAAAAAAGTTAGTACTCTTTTTCTAGCTGTTTGAAGAACTGAAGATAACAATGCCTGGAGAGGTATGAGAGAGAGCTAACTGTTTTACTGTTTTACTTAAAAATATTCAAGACTTTGGAAGGAATCATTTTAATTGTAGTAGTTTGTCATGCTTCTATTCTTACATGGAAGCAGTTACCAAAGACTGCTGTCTGCTGTACCAGAAAACTACAAGAGCGGTGTCCAGCTCCCTGTGAAGAACAGGCTGTGTAAACCTCTAAGGCAATGTGCTTTTGCTTGGTGCTTGGTTCTGCTCTAAACAAACAGGGGCTGGGACTGTTGGTCCACTACTTATAGAGTTTATGTAAATCTAAGAATTCTTGATGATTATTAGTTATTATCAAAGCATTGATCATGTAGCTTTAGTAAATAAAAGACTGGGTTCAGGCTTTCTCAGGGAGAAGGGAACAGCATGAGAAGGAAGAAAGAATCAAGTTGTTAAGTTATTAAGCTGAAGTTGAAGAATGCAGAATACTGAGAATCGTCAGGGAGCAAAGAGAGCACCTGAACGGACAGCTTGCATCTACCTCTGACTCTGAGTCATTATTGAATCATCGCTGTTCTCATTCCCACATTTCTCAGAACCCTCCTCATGCTGAGGCAGGACCTCAGCAGCTGGACATTTCTCAGAAAACCAGGCATGTACCTGTCTCCATTTCCCCAGCACTGAGATTATAGGTACACGGTACCATATCTGGTTTTTACATGGATTCCAAGGTTCATAGTCAGGTCTTCATTCTTGTTCTGCAATTGCTTCCCTGACTGAACTGTCTCCTGAACCTCTCCCCTAGACTTTTTTTTTTTTTTTGGTTCTTTTTTTCGGAGCTGGGTCCCCTAGACTTTTATTTAGGAGAAAATGTATTTTTAAGAAACTTACTATTGCAGAACCAAACATTCATTTTCATTCAACTTAGAATAAATGTGTAATACACATTTTTTTCTATAAATTCAGCAACAGGAATGGATTGGAGAATTAATGGACTTGTTTTGTTT
>NW_022652608.1:0-1659 GCF_011064425.1 Rattus rattus
TTGCATTTGTGACTATATCTGCCTATCTCTTGAAAATCTTTCATGTGCTGCTGTATATTCTACTGCAAATCTATGTCCACATTTTATAACAATTGTTATTGCATGCATATGTATTCATATATACATATGTAATCCTAAATAAAATTGTTCAGTCCACTTAATGTTACTGGTAGGTATGCTTTCAGGGCTGAGGTTTGACACTGGAAAAATCAATTGGCATGCTCTTTCCTATTGAAGACCACCTTTTCTACTTCTAGTTTTATTCAGTTGTCTGTAGGACTTTGTATAGGTCTGAGTCCTTGTGTGCTTTCCTTATGAAGTTTGGCATGAATATTGATACCATCCTTATTCAACTCATATTAGGAGAGTCATATCTAAGACTTTATATGGTGGTACTAGGAGACACAAACACAAAGCAAATTTGCTGATCATCAGTACTTAAAATCTTATGCTCCCCAAGCCTTAGGTGCAAAAGAGTTTTGTATGCTTCCATTGGAACTGGATTCCACAATTCTGTATTGGTTGATTATTGCTTTCTACAGTAGTTTCTGTCTATTGAAAAAAGAAGTTTCCTTGATATCAGATGACAAATATATTTATCTATTGTTATAAGATTAAATATTTATAGATCATTTTTAGGAATTTTGCTGGTTTAGTAAATTAGTGGCTGTAGATTCTCCTCCAATAACCATGACTTCATTAGCACTGAGATTCAAGTTAGGTTTCTAATAATGGCATCAATAATGGGCCCTCTTGTTGAGTGGGCCTTAAGTACCATTAGAAAAAGCCAGATAGCACCAAGGTATATGTGACACTACTGCTCCCATAGTGTTAGGATACTAGACTAGTTGTTGATGTGGTTTATAAGTACTATAGCTGAGATGGGACTGTAGGTAGAATCTTTTCATTGCAAGCTTGTATGTACCCTCTGGTGTCATGAAAGCTAGCCCTATGATAGGCAGAATTCATCTCAGTTCCAGCTCTGTGCCCTGTTTCTGATTGTATGGCATCTTCAGCCATAGCAACTGTACTGTCTACTCTGAAGGATAACCAATGACAACAGCAATAACTTCAATTCCTTGTGGCTCTTTCAGCAATCAACATTGTTTTTACCTACCTACCTACTACTTACCTATCTACCTACCTAGCTACCTACTACTACGTACCTATCTACCTGACTAGCTACCTATCTGCCTACCTCTTTCTCCTGCATTTACCTTTCTCTCACTTCCCTAATGAACCTTCCTTTCCTATTTCCTTTCCTATTTTTAGATCAATTTTATGCTTCTATTCCCCTTTTCCCTCATTCTGCCTTCTTCTGAACTAATTTCTCCACAAATTCCTGTGGAGCCCCTTATTTGTCCATTTCCACTATCAGATCATTTGTAGCCTGTTACTGTTCTCTATTACTCCACAAGTCCCTATATTTCTAAATATTTGGAGGTAGGCACTTCCAGGAAAGAGAGTATGAATTGGTTGCCTTTCTGAGTCTGGATCACTTCACTCCATGTGAGGATTTTTCGTTAATACAGAAAAGTAGTATTCCAGGCATTGCGTGCATCAAATTTCCATTATTCATCTTTTGGTTGTAGGGCATTTAGGTTCGTAATAGGGGAATATGTCAAGTCCTTTGGGCATATGTCAATGAATGACATAGCT
>NW_022652609.1:0-1716 GCF_011064425.1 Rattus rattus
CTGCGCCGCCTCTTCTGGGGGCCTCCGTGCACCAGGGTTCCAGATGGCCTCCGGTATTTTCCTCTGGAATCAGTAATGTGTGCAGAGAGCAGTCTCTTCTGGTTTCGCAGGCGTGTCTGCCTCTCTGAAGGTTTAGCTCTCCCTCCCACGGGATTTGGGTGCAGAGAACTGTTTATCCGGTCTGTTTCCTTCAGGTTCCGGCGGTGTCTCAGGCAGGGCTCCTGCTGCTCCTGGGCCCTCCCCCACAGGAACCCAGAGGCCTTGTACAGTTTCCTCTTGGGTCAGGGATGTGGGTAGGGGTGGGCAGTGTTGGTGGTCTCTTCCACTCTGCAGCCTCAGGAGTGCCCACCTGACCAGGCGGTAAGGTATCTCTCCCACGGGTTCTGGAAACAGAATCTTTCTATATAGTCCACACAGCCAGGAATTTTTTTTTCTTTATTAACTTGAGTATTTCTTATTTACATTTCGATTGTTATTCCCTTTCCTGGTTTCCGGGCCAACATCCCCATAACCCCTTTCCCTCCCCTTCTATATGGGTGTTCCCCTCTCTATCCTCCCCCCATTAACAAACTCTTTTTAAAAAATAAAACAGTTTTAAAGTTCTAAGTAGTAAATTTTGAGTGACAATAAAATGCTAATTTTTTAGGATTCTCAAGAAAGCATTAAATGGCTAACTGACATTGAACTGGACTTGAGAAATGGTTAAAGGGGTGCCAGATGGAGACTAACAAAATTTCCCTGGTAGAGAACACTGCTCTGACCAATCTTCTGTAAAACTCTAGGGATACACTTAAGGGATGGATGTGTAAAGGGCTTTGTATGTTTAGGTGGGCAATTACATATTATCAACTGGTTCAGAAGTTATTGTGTTGTGCGTTCTTTCATGTGGTGATTTAACAGAATTCAAGAGAGTGTGTGGTGGCTGGAGACATTGGGATGCCATGGAATTCGAAAGTGTATTTCTGGCATGGTGGTAACCTGCCTTGGAAACTAGACAATAGAGAGGTTGTTGTCAGGCAGTGAGCAGTCATTGGCAGTGTGATATTGGTTGGAGCAAAGCGGGTGAGACGCTTTGCTGACTGAGATGAATTATCAAACAGATGTCAAGAGGCAGTGCCAGATGGAGTGAGGGTTAAAAGAAAGCATTATTTTAATTTTATCACAACAAAGAGTAAAAATAATTAACAAAAATTATATTAGATCTTTGTACAAATAATTGAATCTGTTTTCACTGTAATTTCCTTATATTATTAAATATTACTATGATCCACGATTTTAGGAAACATTATTTCTTCTCATGTCTATTTACAGTGTCAGGTGAAGAATTTTGAGATCTGTGTGTACCTATGTTTTAATCACATGATGGGAAACTGAGATGCATTTTTTTAACAAACAGGCAGATGAAAAGCTATACCTATTTCTGACAAAAGTAAAAACAAAAACATTATGACAACAAAAATATTTTGAAAAGCATTATAATTTTACGTTTCCTCACTGACATTAACTCAAGAAGTGATGTGTGTTGGGTGTGCTAGTTAGTAGCAAAGGAGATGTCTTTGCTGGAATAACAAATAAGATTGCAATACTTGTTCTGACTTATTCAAATAACGGTTTATGATTTTTATAAATTTCCATCAAGATAAATGAGGTCATGGTGATAATGAGTTGAAATTAAGTTCTCAAATTCAACTATAGGAAACTGCATGTTCAATAATA
>NW_022652610.1:0-1760 GCF_011064425.1 Rattus rattus
ACACACACCACAAACACCACTCCCAACACACACATATACACACAACCACACCACACATACATGCTATACACACACCACACAAACCGCACACGCTACACACACACACCACACACACTGCACACACCACACACCACACACACCATACACACACAGACACATACAAACACAACATACACACGCCACACACAAACCACACACATACACACACAACACACATACACATACCACACACCCACCACACACACAACCACACACATACCACACACACATACACACACCACACAAACACATACACCACACACAGGCACCACTCCCAACACTCACATATACACACTTACATACATAAACATCCAAACACACACACCACACACACCACACATACACACACACATACATACACACACACAGGCACACACACACACATACACATACACACACCCATACACACACATACACATACGCACACACATACGCACACACATACACACACACGTACACACACATACATACACACATACACACACCACACAGTCACCACACACACCACACATACACACACACCACTACCAACACACATATACACACACATACACAGACATATACACACACCACACAGACACCACACATACACACCACACCACCTACACCATACACACATACCACTCCCAACACAGACATATACACATACAAATAAACACACACATATACACACCAGGTACACCACACATACACACTACACACAACCACTCAGAACACACACATATACACACACATACACACACATACACAAACCACACACACACCAAACATACACACCACACACATGCAACATACACATACCACTCTCAACACAGACATATGCACACATATATACACACACACATACACCTGCCATACACACACCACACACACACAGCACACACACATGCACACACACACCCCGCACACACACGCACACACACTCACCACACACACACATACCACACACACCACACATAAACCACACACCACACACACACACCACACACACCACATAACACACACACCACACACACACACACACACACCACACCACACCACACACCCACACACCACACACCATGTCACACCCACACACACACACACACCACGCACACACAGCACACACACACACCACACCACACAGACCACACAGACCACACCCCCCCCACACCCCCCCCCCCCCCCACACACACCACACACACACACACCCCACACACACACACCACACACACACCACACACACACACCATACACACACACACATCAGGCACACACACACCACACACCACACACACTCACACACACACAAACACACCACACACACATACCCACACACCACACCACACACCCACACACACATACACCCACATACACACACATACCACACACCCCATACACATACACACACATCACACACCACACCACACCACACACACACACACCACACCACACACCACAAAAACACACCCCAACCACACCACACACACACACACACACACATATACCACTCCCAAAACTCACACATACACACACATATACACACACATACGTACACCACACACATACCACTTCCAACACACACATATACACACATATACACACACACATATACACACCACACACATACCACACACAAAGCACACACACCACACACACACCACTCCCAACACACACGATATAGACACACATAAACACACACACATACACACCACACACACCACACACATACATACACACAC
>NW_022652611.1:0-1620 GCF_011064425.1 Rattus rattus
TAAGCAGTCAACAGGCATTCTTCCCTGTGTTTTCTCTAAGGTTGCTTTTGATCTTTCTTAGCATCCTGTACCTCCATTGATGAAGAGAACAGATATTTTTGGAGGACCCTTGGTGTACCAGCATTATATTGAGCATGCACAGTAATAATCTGGACTTAAGACCCACCGATCAGAATGCAAGGAAAGGGTTGGAGAAATGGCTCAGCATTTAAGAGCTGCTCTTCCAGAGGTCCTGAGTTCAATCCCCAGCAACCACATGGTGGCTCACAACCATCTGTAATGAGATCTAATGCCCTCTTCTGGTGTGTCTGAATACAGCAACAGTGTACATAAAAGTAAAGTACACTCTAAAGTACAGAAGGTAAGATGCTTAAAAGCCATTTCACAACACTGCCTTGCTTTTTACTGTTTGCCAGCTTGAGTAAAAGGTCTACAAGTTTTAAGCTTCTCAGACAACCCTGTCCACTTGTTTCTCCGTGTAGCTGTCCTGAAACTTGCTCTGTAGACCGGTCTTGGAAATGAGAGACCCACCTGCCTCTGCTGAGGCTAAAGGTTCAGTGCACCAATTTTTCTTTTTTTCTTGGAGCTGGGCACCGAACCCAGGGCCTTGCTTGCGCTTGCTAGGCAAGCGCTCTACCGCTGAGCTAAATCCCCAACCCCGAATTGTTTTGAAATAATGAACAGCACCTGACCCTGTTCTGGGCCTGAGATTCATCAACTAATAATGAGCCTTTGACTGGGCTCAAGGGTTCTATCTGCCTGCCTTTCTCTTCAAGTGTATCCCCAGTTTCCAGGGAAATTCAGTTACTCTTGATTAGCCAAGGAATTAAGAATGAAATCAAAAGGGAAACACTCACATAGAAGAGACACAACAAATTACATGTATGCACTGAGTGGGCAAACTTTGAAAACTCAATTTCCATGTAAGTGAAACATATACCAGGGCGCTCTGGTTCATCTTCTGACACAAGAACAACTGAATAAATATTTGCAGCTGAATGTTTATTGCAGCACTCCCAAGTGATCACTGTTGGATGAATAAGGAAACAATTCATAACCAATAAAAATGTTGAACTGCCATTTTTACAGTAATTGTACACTCATTGTGCTTAGTCTGTAAAGTTGTATCCTCAGCTCACCCATAACCTTCCCAGAATAGAACACTATGTCATATATTAACATAGAGCCTTCAAAAAGTATACACAAGGCTCAACTCTGCAGGCCATACCAGATGCTGTCCTGTCCACTAGACAGTGTAAGAGGGACACAGCCAGGGCCATGCAGACCCCATCTCAAACATCCCAGTACTAATACTCTGTATTTGCTTCCTGTGTCTGCTTTTTCTGGACATCACCACATCTAGTTTTCCTTCGCAAGAAGTCTCCTCTCACTGGCCCTAAAAAAGAAAAACAGGTATCACATCGCTGCCAACTTTAAAACAGAACACAACAATCCACTTTTTTAACGGTCCATCTCAGAAGCCAGATCCGTAATTATATTTTTTCAACAGGAATTCAGATTCGGGATAGGATCATCATAGATCGGACCGTTGACTTTATGCTCTGCAGAAAAAGGAAACAGAGCACCACTCACATGCATTCCTGCTCCAGGAGCTTCCCA
>NW_022652612.1:0-1711 GCF_011064425.1 Rattus rattus
GTCCTTGAACACAGGTGGCACAGTTGGCACTAGGTGATTCCCTCTTTTGTCTAGAATATGGGCAGAGGGTAGTCTCTTTGAATTCTCAGAAGTGTCCACACTTCTGAGATTTCAGTTCTCTCCCCCTAGTGCAATGGGTGAATGGAGTTGTTTGACCAGTTCAATTCAGTCCTGTGCACAGAGCAGTACCACAAGTACTGTCTGTACTGCAGCTGACTCTTCCTTTATTCCTGTTCCCAGAGGCACAGTACAGTCTCTCGCTGGACCAGTTATATGGCCAGAGGTGTGCAGATGTGGCAGTCTGTCCTGTGGTCTTAGGATGTCTTCACTTCTGAGTATTCTGCGCTCATCATCACCACAGTTTTATTTCTACTTTGTTGATTTCAGCCTTGAGTTTCATTGTTCCTTGCTTTGTACTCTTCTTTGGTGTGGTTTTTTCCTTGCTTTTAGGTGTTACATCAAGCTGATGATGTACACTCTCTCCTGTTTCTTTTTGTAAGCATTCAGGACTGTGAGGTTTTCTGATATCACTGCTTTTATTGTGTCCTATAGTTTTGTGTATGCTGTGCCTTCATTTTCAGTAAATTCTAAGACATCTTTAATTTCTTTTTTTTAATTCTGCTTTGAACAAGTTATGATGGAGTAGAGTGTTTTTCACCTTCCATGTATATTTGGGTTTTGTCATATTTATGGTTATTGAACACCAGTGCGTATAAGTGATGATCTGATAGGATGCAAGGGATTATTTACATCTTCTTGTACCTGTTGAGGCCAGTTTTTTGACTGGCTATATGGTAAATTTTGTAGAAGGTTCCATAATACTTGGAAATTGCTATAAATGAGTCCCACCTTCTTTCCAATACAAGCAAGATGGACTTGTATCAAATGTACTTTTCAAGATTTATCAAGATATGCATGAACTGAAACTCAGTTTCTTGGCAAATTCTCTATGTTCCAAATGGGACTCTCTTATATCAAGCATGCTTTTCAAGATTTAGGAAGAGTTTCATGAACGAAATCTCAGTTTCATGGCGAATTCTCTTCATTCCAAGCGGGACTCCTTGTATCAAGAATACTTTTCAAGATATAGCAAGATTTCCATGCACAGAATCTCATTTTTTTTATTTCTTTTTTTTATTAACTTGAATATTTCTTATATACATTTCGAGTGTTATTCCCTTTCCCGGTTTCCAGGCAAACATCCACTTCACCCCTCCCCTTCCTTATGGGTGTCCCCCTCCCCACCCTCCCCCCATTGCCGCCCTCACCCCAACTGTCTAGTTCACTGGGGGCTCAGTCTTAGCAGGACCCAGGGCTTCCCCTTCCACTGGTGCTCTTACTAGGATATTCATTGCTACATATGAGGTCAGAGTCCAGGGTCAGTCCATGTATAGTCTTTAGGTAGTGGCTTAGTCCCTGGAAGCTCTGGTTGCTTGGCATTGTTGTACATGTGGGGTCTTGAGCCCCTTCAAGCTCTTCCAGTTCATTCTCTGATTCATTCAACGGGGGTCATATTCTCAGTTCAGTGGTTTGCTGCTGGCATTCGCCTCTGTATTTGCTGTATTCTGGCTGTGTCTCTCAGGAGCGATCTACACTTCTGCACTTCTTTGCTTCATCCATCTTGTCTAATTGGGTGGCTGTATATATATGGGCCACATGTGGGGCAGGCTCTGAATGGGTGTCCCTTCAGTCTCTGTTTTAATCTTTGCCT
>NW_022652613.1:0-1712 GCF_011064425.1 Rattus rattus
TGCAACCTACGAGGTCAGAGTCCAGGGTCAGTCCATGTATAGTCTTTGGGTAGTGGCTTAGTCCCTGGAAACTCTGGTTGGTTGGCATTGCTGTACATATGGGGTCTCGAGCTCCTTCAAGCTCTTCCAGTTCTTTCTCTGATTGTTCAACAGGGGTCCTGTTCTCAGTTCAGTGGTTTCCTGCTGGCATACGCCTCTGTATTTGCTGTATTCTGGCTGTGTCTCTCATGAGCGATCTGCATTCACATTTTGATCATCCGTCTTGAGTTTCATTTGTTCTAGGCATCTAGGGTAATTCAAGCATTTGGGCTAATAGCCACTTATCAATGAGTACATACCATGTATGTCTTTCTGTGATTGGGTTAGCTCACTCAGGATGATAGTTTCCAGTTCCAACCATTTGCCTACGAATTTCACAAAGTCATTGTTTTTGATAGCTGAGTAATATTCCATTGTGTAGATGTACCACATTTTCTGTTAATGTAGCCTTCTATAGCCACTACCCACAGCTACCAATTGTCCTATGGCCTATGGCCACCTTTAATTAATTCATGAACTTGCCCATTTTCTTCAATTAGATTGTTAAAATATGTTCTAGACATCATGAACTTCCATCTATACTATAGGCAAGAAAAATGAACCTTGGGGAGTTTAAATTATTTGATTAAAATCATACAGATAATAAATGGCAAAACTGAGATCCAAACCCTGGGCTATTTTATTCCAAAGTCCACAATTTTCACCAAAAAGCTAAATTTTAAGGTGCCTTGAAAGTGTCCTAGATAAATACAGAAGTTCGGAAAGGAGTGCAGGAGAGCTCTGAAAAAAATTGGAATTACAGCCCATATGGGTCAGCTTTGTGTCATGTTAATAAAACAGTGGAGACAATTAACAGGGAAAAGTTTTATTAGAATACAGAACTGAAGGTTTCAGTCCAATATTGTGTGTCGGCATTGCTGAGGGCTCTGAGTGGCACTGACAGGAAATGTGTGGCAGACAGAATGTTGAGTCTGAGTCTCGGAGAAAAAGGCGAGAAAGGATAGGTTGTGGTTTAAGTCCCTTTCACAGGCTATCTCATTTATCCCAAAGCTGTCCCACTGGGTCCCAACTTCTTAAAGGCGCCACTGTCTACCAACAGCAGCTTCTAGGGGCAAGCCTTGAACACTGCACTTCTGGGGGACATTGAGTATCCAGACAGTAGCATGAAGGAAGAGGTTGTCCAGGAAAGTCAGAAGCTTGTAGCGAGACACAGAGAAGGTAGCTGAAGGGGTAAGGAGGCAACTCAGTCAGATCCATTTGGGGACAAGTATTGCTTACATACTAATCTCAGGGGTTGGGATTGGGTCCTCAGAAAACCTTTTTTTAAAAGACAGTGGATCTCATTATGCAGCTCTGGCTAGCCTAGAACTTGTTATGTAGACCAAGCTGGCCTTGATCTCACAGACAGCTACCTGCTCTATCTCCTAGGTGCTGGGTTAAAGGCATGTACCATCACATGTAGCTTGTGGGCCTGTCTTTAAGAGCCTCCTTGTGGGCCTCTGCTTGTGTTGTCCTGGGACCCCAGCTGAGATGTCAGCTGCAGCCAGCTGGACTGTAGGGACCACCATTCAGCAGTTTTACTTTTGTGTCAGTGAGTGCTCAGATCCCTAGGCAGCCTGGAGATTTTCTAAGCCAGTATTCATCAGTCATGCAGTCCTTCAGTCACCTCTAGC
>NW_022652614.1:0-1712 GCF_011064425.1 Rattus rattus
GTTCTCTCTCTCTTTTTCTGTATGCGTGTGTCTATGTGCATGTCCACCTGTGTATGCTGTGTAGGTACACATGTACATGTGTATGAAGGCCAGAGCACAACCTCAGGTTTATTCCTCTGGCACTATCCTCTTCCTCCTCTTCCTCTTCATCCCCTTCCTCTTCATCCTCCTCTTCATCCTCACCCCTCCTTCTCTTCCTCTTCCTTGTCTTCCTCTTCCTCCTCATCCTCCTCTTCCTCTCTTCTTCTTTATCTTCCTCCTCTGCCTCCACTTCTTCATCACCCTCCTCTTCTTCCTCTTCTTCATCATCCTCCTCTTCCTCATCACCCTCCTCTTCCTCCTCCTCGAAAATCACACCAGGTTCCCCTCACCTGTAGACTAGGCTGACTAACAGCCTCACCTGTCTCCAGCTCCCCAGTTCTTGGGGTTACAAGCGTGCACTATGTCCAATTCCTTTTATGTGGGCTCTGGAGAGTGATCCAGGGTCCTCTGAGAGCACTTTACTAACTGAGCTATCCTCCCAACCTTCTTGCCTCAGCCTCCTGAGTACTGGGATAACAGATGTGAGACCCCAGACACAGCCAACCTGTCATGATTGTCATGCTGCAAAACCTATCCAAACCTTCCAAGGGGACAGACGATGCTCTGATGTGCATGGTCAGTCCCTTTATCTAAGGAAAGAGAAAGACATCCAGAGCACCCAAAGCGTGGGTGTGTGAGCTGGATGGGGCCCCCAGCTTCCTCCATAACCAAAGCATGGGTGTGTGAGCTGGACAGGATTCCTGGCCTCCTCTATAATCAAAGCATGGGTGTGTGAGCTGGACAGGATCTCCAGCCTCCTCTATTGTGATTACCCCTCCTCCAGGAGAGAAAGGAGGAACCATGTCCAATGCAGAGAAGACAGTTCACACACAGGGCTCTGGCTTAACTCTTGCCATCAAGGGCTCCGTCTGCTCAGGTGAACACAGCAGCTTCTCCTCAAGAAGAGCCCTTCTCCCAGCAGACACTTCTGGCCCAGAGTCCAGCATGCCTGATTAGGAGACTTTTCAGAGCTGGAAGGAATGAGCCTGTCTCCCACCTCTGCCTCTCCACCAACTTCTCAGCCAATCACACGATGTGAAAAGGTCAGGTCAGAGACAGTGCAGGGAGAGTGAAGGGCACAGTCGCCATCTGTCACAAGAGCCTTGGTCCGTTTATGCGTTGTGTGATGTTGGACCACTCCTGTGCGAGCATTAGGCTATAAACTGCAGCAGAGTGGTCCTGGAATTTCTACTTATGCCTCTGACCTAAAAGACCTGTCACAGTAAAGGAGGGGTTTCCACGTCCACATGCCAACTGTCACAGAAGCCCAGAAAGAAATGAAACCGAGGATGTGACAGTCATGGTGCCTCAGTTTACCACTAAGCACCTCCCAGGTCAGGGCTTGTGCTGCTTCATAATAATGGTCTCTTCTAGAGAATTATTTATTTTACCTTTTAGAAGATTTATTTATTTATTATATATAAGTACACTGTAGCTGTCTTCAGACACACCAGAAGAGGGCATCAGATCTCATTACAGATGGTTGTGAGCCACCATGTGGTTGCTGGGAATTGAACTCAGGACCTCTGGAAGAGCAGTCAGTGCTCTTAACCTCTGAGCCATCTCTCCAGCCCTTATTTTACTTTTAAATTATATTAGAGTGTGTGTGTGTGTGTGTGTGTGTGTGTGTG
>NW_022652615.1:0-1710 GCF_011064425.1 Rattus rattus
AGTGCTCTTCCAGAGGTCCTAAGTTCAATTCCCAGCAATAACATGGTGGCTCACAACCATCTGTAACGGGATCTGATACCCTCTTCTGGTATGTCTGAGGACAGTGACAGTGTACTCACATACCTAAAATAAATAAATAATTCGGGGTTGGGGATTTAGCTCAGTGGTAGAGCGCTTGCCTAGGAAGTGCAAGGCCCTGGGTTCGATCCCCAGCTCCGAAAAAAAGAACCAATAAATAAATAAATAAATAAATAAATAATTCTTCAAAAAATTCTCAGAGGCCAGGGTTGTTGGCTTACATCTATAATTCCATAAACATTCCTCTGAGGCTGATTCAGGATGATTATAGCATATTCCAGACCAACCTGTGCTACACAGAAAAACCAAGGTCAGCCCTTCCTGAAAGAGAGCTCTCTTATAGATGTTGTTTAAAGATCCTTTGCCCAGAGCCAAGCACAGTGACGCATACCTTTAATTCCAGCATTCAAGAAGCAGAAGCGATTGGATCTCTTTGAGTTCAAGACCAGCCTGGTCTACACAGCCTGGTCTATATATACACACTCATCTGCATCTTCCAAAGATCTTTAAAGTACTTATATTCAGATTTGTAATTTATCTGGCGTTTGTCTCGTGTGTGTGGGCAATCTCTATTTCTTCTTCTTTTTCTCTAGAGTTTCTGTCACAAAGCAAGTATCCACATTTATACCCAAGGAATTGTCTCCAGTTCCCCTTTTATTTCATTGTTCACTGTGACTTCCTTCAGCTTTAGAACTTACAAGGAAGCTGACTCACAGTACATGTGGATCCCTCTTGCTAACTTCCTTTTGACATGTGTCAACCACAGTTTTAATCCCAGTTATTCAAATATCATGATGACATATTAATTAGAATCATATCAAACTTTTGCATTTTTTTCTTTCAGACTGATTTTCTGTGTATGAGTGTTTTGCTTTCATCATGTGTGCCTGGGCACCATGTGCATGCCCTGTGCATGCAGAGGCCAAAAGGCATCGATGCCCTGGAACTGGAGTAACTGGGTCCTCTGCAGGAGCAACAAGTGCCCTTAATCTCTGAACCACCTCTCTAGCCACATATCTTTGTTTTTAAAGGCATCGTCCTTTTGTCTAAAATATATTTATTTTAAAATCATATTATAATTACATTATTTCCCCTTCCTTCTCTCCCCTTTAAACGTTCTCAGATACTTCTTGCTCTCTATCAAATCACGGCTTCTTTTTTCATTAATTGTTACATGCATGTATGTATACACACACACACACACACACACACACACACACACACACACTCCTAAATGCAACCTGCTCAGTCAGTATCATGTTGCTTACGTGTATGTTTTGGGGCTGACCTTTGGTACTGGATTAAATGCATCTTTCATAAATATGTGGTTGTTTACCTGCCCGTCTGCCCACCTGCTCCCCCATTCCCCACCCCCTACCTCCCACCCTCCCCCTTAATCCCCCCACCCCCACCCCCGACATTATGCCTCTTACATATTTTTCCTGTCTTAGTGCTGTGGCAAGCATCTCTAATTACAGAGGTAATGGTGCTTTTCCTGTTCTTATTTTTGACAGTTCTGGATTAACAGACATGAGAAACGAATGTTTGCCCTACTTCTCTGACATGTGTGCCTCTCATTCCCTGTACCTCAAAGGTGGTCTGGAGAATACTTGTTGCCTGCCCCCTATGGAT